>NC_073743.1:2144538-2444538 GCF_023634155.1 Falco peregrinus | reverse complement strand
AAGAGAGAAGGATGAAAGCAAAACTTAATGCTAAAGTTTTGGGAGAGATGCTGAAAAATACAAGTCAGTGAAGCTGCTCATCTGTGTCACCTTCAGCACACACATCACTGTTTGCAAGACAGCAATACAGTGTTGAAAGAGTAGAAAGCAGAGATTTCAAAGAAATACTAATCAATCCTGAAATACTACTTTGGCCACAGGGAGAGATTCTGGCTTTCTAAAAGTCTGCTGTATCTCCCCTCCTGTCCTGTTATTTTCCAGAGAAAAACAAAGACACAGAACAGGAACTCAATATCAAATATTCATCAACTGAGGAAAATAGACAACATACTGGTGTTTGTCATAGCCATAAGACAATACTGAGGTGTGCTCTGAAGTGTACTCTCTCTCCTCTGCTCTTTTTGATCAAAAAACCCCTTTCTAGACCTAAGAAAACTTCCCAGATTAAAACTTATTTTAAAATTATATACTTCTATGTACCCCCTCCTTACATCTGCTGAATTAGAATTTGTGGGTGCATAAGTAACTAGTAAAAAAGAAGGATCATCAATACAGAATAAGGGGTGGGGGTTTTTTTATGTGTTTTGAAATTCCTAAGTTTTAAGTACCTACTTTAAGGATAATAAAATGCATGCAAGTTAGTTTTGAGGAAATTTAAAAATAGCCAGAAAAATTATTTCAAATACTAGAGGACTATGGAAACTTAAGAAAATTAAAGATGCAATTTCAATAGACATTACAAACGGTGGCTTAAGTTTCTCAAACCCAAGAGTATTTTGAATGCAAATGGTATTTACTTACTTTTATGATGGCAGGTTTCCATACTCTTAATGAAACATTCACTTGAGATATGTCAGATGGGACCAGGGCACAATTAATAGATGCACAGCTGCATGTATCACAGTCCTGTTTAAAAGCCACCAGCATGAGTTAATAGTAAGAGATTTTTCACATTACTAAAATAAAAACATGTAAACTGGAATGTATGGATTTGCTGTGACATCAACACTAAGTTGGTATTAATTACTGGGGCTTTTCACATAAAAATGACACTGCAGTATATAAACTGAATTGAGATGTTCATGCTGTGGTAGAATAGTCCCAGTTTTTGCAGGCTCGCTTAGCCTTGAGGAAGCTCTGTTACTGTAGGTGCACAGCAAAAGGAATCAGTAGAGCTCCTAAAGGAGGCACAGCCTGTAACAGCAAGAAGCGTTTTTCTGCCATCACAGCTATGGCTTCTCTGCAGTGTTTCTAATCTAAACCCTGGACACCCTTAATCACTCCCATAAATCTTAACCCTTGACCCTGATGCGTATTAAAGCAACAGGTAAAGCTTGATACTAATGTAGATTTGCTTCTTGACAAATTTTGGCTATTTGCTGTTTAATGAGGTGATTAATCTTTTCTACTTGTCCACTTGCTTGTGGTCTGTATGGAGTATGCAATCGCCAATCGATTTGCAGTGCTTTACTTATTGCTTGTACAATTTGTGCACAGAAATGGGAGCCCCTGTCCGATGATATGCTTTTAGGGACTCCAAATAGTGGTATAATTTTGTTTAGCAAAACTTTAACCACTTCTCGTGATTTGTCAAGTGCTGATACAAAGAATTTAATCCCCAGTGTGTCTTATCATGTTCTGTTTTCACAAAATGCCACATTAATTTCCCTGGTAGCACTAACTGACCCGTTTTCAATTGGCCCCATCCACTGTCTAGCAACTTACCTCCATTTTCGTGTATCCATTGGTAATCTGACTCTTCATACTCAACCTTTTTCTCTGCATCTAATTTTTCTGGTACCAGTGCAGCTACCGGTATTTCTTTGCTTCTTGCAGCAGCTAATTTAGCTTCTGTGTCAGCTTTTCTGCTACCTATTTCTGGAACAGTGTTACCTTTCAGGTGTCCCCGGCAATGCATTATAGCCACCTGTGACGGGAGTTGGATGACTTCTAACAATCATAGAATTTCTTCAGCATATTTTACAGCTTTTCCTTGGGCAGTTAAAAGTCCTTGTTCTTTCCAGATCGTTCCATGTGCGTGAACAATGGCAAAGGCATATTTAGAATCAGTCCAAATGTTAATTTATTTACCTTTTGCCAGTTCTAGAGCTCGAATGAGATCTATCAGTTCTGCTTTCTGAGCTGAAGTTCCTGCAGGCAAAGGATTTGATTCAATCACCTGTTCTGTTGTGGTAATTTCATAGCCCGCCATTCTCACGCCTTGTCTCACAAAACTGCTCCCATCTGAAAACCAATCTTCTGCTTCTGGGAGAGGTTCTTTCTTGAGGTCTGGACGGCTGGAATAGACTGCTTCAATGGTGTCCAGGCAGTCATGACAGGTTCAGCTGAGGTTTTTCCTTCTAGGAAGGAAGCTGGGTTGACAATATTAGTCACTTGAATAGTTATGTCTTCTGATTCGGCCAGGATTGCCTGGTATTTCAGAAATCAAGAGGGTGATAACCAATGATTTCCTTTCCGCTCCAACACTGCTGACACTGTGTGAGAAACCAGTACAGTTATTTTCTGTCCTAGTGCTGCAATGGAGAGACGGGACGCTGCTTGATGCAAGCAAATGTCAATTTATTGTACACAATCACGAGTTTATATATGTTTTCAGAAGCTGCACGCTTTAAACAGATTGGTTCTTTAAGCTAAGCATTGCAGGCTAGGCAATTCCTGATTGGTGGTTAACTACAAACAAAGGACACTTTTAGTAAGTGTTTACAGTCATCAATTAACAGCAAGGTGTTACCTTGGCCCATCTGTGCCTCATTCCCTTATCTTTTCTCAGCCTGACTCATCCTGTTGGTTGTTATTTACTCACCCTCCTTGTCCTCCCAGGGTTTGTGGCCTACAGGCTCGAGCATATTCCTTTCAGCTGACTGATTGGTGCTTAAGGTCCTGATTTCCAGGCCCCCTCCTGCGTCTCCCCCTTCTTGTTTTTGAGCAATCCAAATCCCGTTTGCATGTTCTCGTTGTAAGCATTGAAACAAACAAGGAACACCTAATACTAAAACCAACAATACTGTCAATACCATCAATGCTCCTTTGGTTATACTTTGTAACCATCCCCCTAACCCAAGGCTTGAAAGCCAGTCCGTTAACCCGTTCTCAGTCTTTATGGCCTGTACATTTTTTTCTTAACTCAGCAAGCTGCTTATGAATAGAGTTCGAGTGATCAGTCACATTCACACAACACTTTCCTTAGTGCTGTTCACTCTAGGCTACTCTCTACTGTTCATGCTGTTTCCTTATCTTCTAGAGGTGAGATCACATTCCTCCTTTGTTTCTGTCTCATCCTAGTTTCTTCTCATACTCCCTCAAAGTTATTTAACTCTTTGCTGCAGGATCGCAGCTGCACATCGTCAAAGCAAGGCCAAAGCTGCACATTATCAATGTCAAAACAACCCACTGTCTCTGTTCCGTACAATTTTACAATTTCCCCTTTTTGTTTTTGAACAGCTAGTACCAGGTTTGACATGTTCTGCAGGGCCCTTGCAAACATGACGGCAACCAAGGCAATAGCAAACAAACAATACTGCCAATTGAGTGAATGGATGCCAAAAAGGCTGACATTTTCTCAGATTTTGATAACACGTTGCTGCAATGGGGCGCCTAAAATCCACGCAGCACATACCATCAAAATCCTCACAGCCATGTCCTTGAGCCAACAACAAAAGCCAATAGTTGCTCTGGTTTGTATGTAATGGTGGCAATTTTGACTCACATACTGAACTGCCTACCAAACAAGGTGATTTAACTCTTTAATGCTTTCCCTGCTGTTACTCTGGATAAGAGAAGAACCGCTGCAATACGTTCCCATCACAGCCTCCTACTACATTAGCATCTGCAGAAAGAAAATTATCGACATTCAAAGTGTAAACAATATCAACTTCTTTTGGATTAACATTATACAGAAGTAATCAATTATCCCAAATATCAAGGCTTTCAGAAAGATTCTTCATTCCCCACATACATTCACTTTTTTGCAACAATGTCTGCAAGTCAGTTTCAAGGACTGGTTCAGTCAAAAAGTTCAAAACATAGCATGCTTTCTCTGAACGTGCCTCTGGGGTCATTCCCTTCATTCCCTCACTCTTTTTTTTTCTTCTTTTTTTTATATATATATGCGCAACCAGAGACACTTTACCGTAACAGAGAAGCCCATATTTACATCTCTGAGCCCGGACACAAACCGCAGCTGCATGTGTTATAGATTTGCTAATAAGTTAAGATTGATTGACTTTATTTGATTGATTATTTGATTTTATAAAATTATTTTATAGAATAGAAATATAGAAGGATAAGAAATATATTTTAATGAAACTTATAGTTGCACAGTAAAAGCTGCTATGAGATCCTCTGTATATCCCGTACCACGGCTAGAAGAAGGGGCTAGAACCATTGTTAAAACTTAGGTAATAACTTTAGGGTTTGAAAGGTTTCTTTGTATTTGACCAGTCTTCTGTATGTAGAAGGTGTATTGAAATGTCAGAATATGAGATGAATGGAAACCGGGGAGAGTCGACTGGAACAGCTTGTAGTTACCTGCCAAGAAATCGTGAACTTTAGTAAAAGGTAATTCCGGCAGGGGGAGATCGCGACCACCGACTCATACACCACCTACCCAAATCGTACCCCAGACCCATTTCTAGACCTTTCTAAGCTCTACTGCGCAGAATCGGATATGGGAGGAGAATATGTTAATGATTTACGGGGAATATTATGATTATGCATGAATACTTAATGAATATGTATGAATAAGTTCTATATATGGTGTTTAATTTTGAGACTTGGTGTGCGTTGATCGTGAGAAGACTCGCTCACGCACCCGGCCGTTAATAAAGAAGTGTCTGCTTATCTACATCACATTGGTGTCGATAAGTTTTTCATTCCGAGATTTCGGTAACACATGCACCACCAGGCTCAGGGCAGAAATCATTCATGCAGTTACATAGCTATATATCACTACAAGCATACAGACACCTATTAAACACCATGAACCATGCTCATCTTTCCTACTCTCCTTCACAGTACCCAGCTGTTCTCTCATCTCTTGTTAGGTCAAATATTCTCCAGCTTCCTCTCCTGTATCTCTCTTCAGACATTCTCTGTCCTCCTCTTTTTTGCTTGTTAATTGCGACGAGGCAAAGGTTGTCTGTAGCTGGGTGACCATGACCTGATTTATGTTACGAACAACTAAACGCTGAATACAGGAAAAAAGGCATGGGAGACATAAGGCAAACATCAATAAGGGGGTTAAAGATTATTATAATAAATCCTGTAATACTTTTGATCCACGGCCCAAAGTTTCCCAGCTGTGAGAAGAGACCAAAGGCATCCCGCCCCTGGCTCTGCTGCAGATCTTTAAGGCTTTTAAGTTTTATATGCTTTTGTGAATTGATTCAGAGTGGTCACTCAGATTCACATAACACATCCTATCAAAGTCTTCACACTTGTGTCCCTGTGCTAATAGTAAAAATCAATAGCAACTCGGTTCTGTAGCAACATATGATGGACAGAATCAACATCTGTTAATAAGCCAGAAAAAAAAAGAATAGTATTTGTAGTATTAATTTTTTTTGCAAGCTAGCAGCCTAATTTACTAAGCAAGTTAAGAGCGTGTACTATTCTTACAGAAGAGGTTAGAGAAGCAAAAAAAATGTGTTATGCTGCATTCCAGAACTCAGCCTGAGAGTTACAGTCTGCTGTGAGTTCTGCGTTATAATCATTTGACACATGTTGGGGTTGCGATTGTGAAAGTTGCCCGTTTACAATTTTCATTGGCATTATCACAGCTAGTTGTTTTAAAAGCAACCCTTGAGCTTCCTGATGTTTGACTTGTTGCAAAATATTCTGAAGCCAATCAATCAAGTTAGTATTAAAGTTAGTGACTCTCTAGGACCCTGCAAGACTGTGGCAAGACTCCCGCATCCCAACTGCCTTAATAGCCATCTCATTCATTTGCAAAAGGTTGTCCGTGGGATATCTTGCCCGAGTCACAGAATCGGCACAATCATTTTCTCCAGCCAACTGCTCATAGTTAACAGCAATTCCCCGATTAAGGTTTTCAATCAAGGCCACTACACATAGCTCACAAAAATCAGATAACCACATCATATACTGTATCAGAGTTAGTACCATACAAAGCAATAACTTCCAATCACGCAGTGTGAGTGTATAAGGCTCTGCCATCACTTCAAGAAGGGACATAGCAAATGGATTATGAATCCTCCCTTCCCGCACTGCTTTGCTTAACTCTTTAACAGCCTCGTATTGCACAGGCTGCCACTCTCGAGGTTGATTTGTCTGACAAAATACTGAACATGCCATAGCAACTCCCAAATCCCCTCGCTTAAGCGTTTCCCACTTGCATTCCTTCCACCGATCCCTCAGACCCCCTTTTCACCCTCCCCGAAAATACCGTCAATGCATCGGGAGAGACCGGAGGGGGGGGGTGGGGGGAAGAGTCTAGCTCCTTTCCCAGATCTATAGGACCTGGATCAAAAGGTTTATCAGTGTCAATGGAATCATTGTCCGAGTTGTCCTGTTCCCGTGCTTGGTCCTGTGTTGTGAGGGTCGCTGCAATCAGTGACAGAAGCTTTGGGGGCAGAGGAGGTGTGGACGGAATCGCCATCACTGACGGTGTCTTGAGAAGAGTTGCGCTGTCGGTGGAATTTACAGCCTCCCCTGGTTTAGCACCGTTAGTAGAATTAGTCCACACTTGGCAAAGAGTAGTCAGAATTTGCCACCAAGGTCCTAAATGCATTCCCGACCTTTGCAAACCTTTGGAACCTTCTCTCTGATAAGAAAATATGAATTTTGTAATCACTTACAGCATCTTCTCTGCAATGTTATGATGGGTTTTCAAATTTCATCTTGAGAAGCATTACCAATACTATTACACTGGCCTTTATTATAAATCTATGAAATGTTATGTTTTGGGGTGGGGTTTTTTAACATTCTGAAAAGCAATCTAGATTATTATCTCAATTGTCAAACCAGATTGTTGCCATCAGCTGAGTTTGTGACTGAAACAATTATTTTAAAAGTAAAAAAAAAAAAAGTAATAGACGCTTAGATCTAAAGAATAAGCTCCTGACTTGTAATTATGAACTCTGAGGGCAAATGCTCTGACAATAAAGATAGAAATTTGTCTACCTCAATTCTTGTATAAACTTGTGAGGAAGAAAAAAACCCCTACAGCTGTACATGTGGGAAGCTCCTACATAACTACGGTCATGCACTCTAGGCCAGAGGGAGAATTTCACAACAGAGCACATTACAGCATCTTTCATTTCTGGTACTGCTTTGCAAGGAAGTTTAGGCATTCAACCAGAATTCCTTCTTCAACCTTAGGTGGGAGGTATAGGTCAATATCTGACATCCAACTTCCTGGGGGATTTAACAGTTTATCAATTAGGCAGCAATGATTCAATTCACTAGTCTTCACTGGGTTTTATTTTGTTCCAGACAACAGGATTTTCCTCCCAGCCTGGCCGTGATACTTTTCCCAATATAAAGGAAAGACATAGCAATGGTTAAGGTTTTGTTAGGATTTAGTTAGGATTGACTACTTCAAGTTACTGGGTTTAGTTTTCTTTTACAATTTTAATGGATAATTCAGGTTTTGTAATTTTATTTATTTTTATATAGTTTATATAATTTATATAATTTTTATATATTTTATATAATTTAGTTTATTGTACTTTTACGTTGGCATAGCTGCAAATAATGCTAGAAATATGTATATTTTGTATTATGCACAAGGGCTTTGTTTGTTTTAGTTTTTTAAAACAGCATGTTACAGGTGAAATAATATTCTGAAATGCTGAGCTTTGGCATGTGCTTCTGTTTGTGCTTTCAGCAAGAGAAGTCAGGAATACCTTCAGCAAAATTAAGTTCTGTATGATTCTGATCTTGAATCTAGCTGCTGACTTCTTGAAGTGCTAGAATCAAGTCCAAATTCAGAGTTATTTTCATATGAGCCTATGTGCAGATTTGGGATGTACAAGAGAGTTTATAATCAAACTGACTTCTGAAAGCTAGCGTGTAGAGCTCTATGGGAGCAGGGACTGTATCTCTGTGGTGCCTACTTGAGGGCCTAACAGCATTACTGCAATAAAAACAAGAGTACTATTGAATATGGCTTTTATTTTTACACAGCACTCTCAAGAGAAGAAATGCTACTGAAAAAGCACTGTATAAAAAGGGGGCAAATATATCTTTGTTCCAGTAGCAATCAGTGAAAACCCTAAGGGAATGACTCTGCTAGGTATACAAAGAAGCTGCAGTTAAAATCTTGTAGGTTATAGTTATGAATAGAGCACTACCAGTAAGCTATATTATAGTATAAGTCAGTTCACATTAGTGCAAAATATCTATTTGGATAGCTTTGAGTGCAGCCATGTTGGTGTTAAAACCTTACCATGGTCAGGTCTTCCTATAAACATGAGGTTATCTTCACTGGCATTTAAAATTACACTATATTCTGCCAGCCCTGTACCCTGCACTTTATACCATGCACAGAATTGGTTGGCAGTAGCATCTTCTGACACCAGCTCTGGCTATTCCCCATCATGTGTTGGAAAACCAAATGCAACATTTCAGCAGGAGCATGCTGGGGGAGGAACTTGGCTGTGAATAGGAAGTCACGGCAGCTACTGCCACCTGAAAAATAGCTACTTTCATGGAGCTTCCTCTTTTTTTTTTTCCTTTTCTTTTTTTTTTCCTTTTTTTTTTCCTTCTAACTCCTCCATTTTTTAACAGTGGTACTTAAAGTTTTAGGCTACCAACTTTAACAATTCTATAATATAGAATCAGATTACCCTAATCTTAAGGCACAAAACTCCATCTTTCAGCAAGTCTCAGTGTTCTGCAGAATTGAAAGACAGATTCTTTGTAACCTGACTTGCGTGTATTACCCTTTATATCCAAAACTGTGGTGCAACAAAAGTTTGCATGTTAAAGATTAAAGAAAATGAAGGTATGAAAATGCATCTCAAAATCCATAGCTAATTGCCTCAACTTTTTATTGCCTTTAGAGGTAATAAAGTGTACATAATTTTCACAGCCTCCGAAAAGTTGAGTTCTGTCTTTTAAATCAACCTTTCTGCCCTCATTTATGATTGATTATTCATAGGCAACCACTGGCTTTGGTGTGCTAGCAGTTTTTAAAATGTATTATTTGCCTCTTTTTCTTAAAGCAGTAGAAATGAAATGTTTAAAACAGAACTGTTATAAAGATACATCAGGATGCTAATTTTTGTAACAACTGATAAGATCAAATTGCATAGTTTGTTTTTAAAAAAACAGGCCTAAGGTATTAAAAAACCCCACCATCCCTGCTGATTTAGTCATCAGCCTATTCTTAACTCCCTTTCTTCAAGTACCTTCAAAGGACACTTAATGGAAGAGATCAAGATTGAGTTTTCAGAGCTTAAGGGGGGTGGTTAGCATTGTCTGTTTTCATTACATTTAATTAATAATTAGTTTTAGCAGTTTCCTCTTTCTAATGTTTTTGATGGAGCAAATAAATGCATTAGTCTGTAAAACTACAAATTCCTTTGACAGCTACGGGGAAAGTGAGCTGAGAGAAAGGCCAAAAAACATATTTTAAAGTTGAGCAATTTAAAAGCTTCATTCCTGAGTGCAACTGTAGCAGTTTCATGAGTGACAGCCGAAGCCAACACCTTTATTTCCCAGCACAGCAGCACCTGGGCAAGCCGGGCAGGCTGGGAGCTGCTCCTTCCCAACAGCCGTCTCTTGGCTGCCATCTCCTGAGTAGGCTCCTTATAACACAACCCTTCCGCCAGTTTATTTCATGATAATCTTCCATTGGTTACTGTTTTCATAGTATGCATCGGGCTGAGCTTCTCTTGAGAATAGAACAAATGAAAGATTTTGAGCCAGAAAACTCTTAAGCAATGCTAGTATATGAACATTCTTCCAGACAAAGGGATCAGTGTATTCAAATATTGCCAGCCAAGACCAAGACATCTTTTCAGGACAAATTCTCACTCTGAAGAGATGTGCTTCCCTCCCATAAACATCACTCATCTGGCAGATCTCTACTCAAGTCACATGTTTACCCTCTGGTCTTCAGTATCTGTTCCTGGGAACATCTGTCTGTACCTGGAGCTATCATCTCTGCAGCATGCTGTGACACAGCTGGAAGAGCCACAGAGAGGTGCGATAAACCTCTCAAGGTTAATAGCCAAGGCAGAGAAACAGCTGAACTCGTCCCAGAAAGCTAGGACTGCATTGTATATTGATCTGAAGCTGCCTATCATCCCACTCATGGACCTCACCAGAACACAGTTTAGTCCTCATCCAGCAGCCTAGTCCTGTGTGTGTAGAAACCAGGACATGTGAAGCCACATCGTTCCTTGACATGCAGTCAGATGCAGCTGGGATTCATCCCCTGGCCTGGAAATTTGGAAGCACTTCTAGACATAGCCTTAGGCAACTATCTTAGAACAGAGTAATTTGCCCTCTTAAGATAAGATCTCCCTAGCAGAGAGGGTAGGCCTACAGAGGGAGCTGGAACACTGAACTCTGAGTATGGACTTAAATTTCAGTGACAGACATTTTAAAATCACAGAATGGTTAGGGTTGAAAGGGACCTCTGAAGATCATCTAGTCCAAACCCTGCTAAAGCAGGTTCATCTAGATCAGGTTGCAGAGTCCCATCCAAGTGGGTATCGAATGTCTCCAGAGAAGGAGACTCCACAACCTCTCTGGGAAGCCTGTTCCAGTGCTCTGTCACTCTCAAAGTGACAGAGCTTTGAGCTCTGCGCAGTGACAGAGCTTTTACCTCTAAGTATGCACATCATCTCTCCTAAGGGCGTTTCCATTTTGCTTTTAGATGCCACCTGAAGAACCTGAAGTTACACAATACTGATACATCATTGTTCCAGAACAAAGCAGTATTTGCCTCATGCACAGCTAGGGACAAAAGATTACATTTCATTGTTTTGACCATGGTAGCATACACACATTGTAACACTCAGCTGTGACTCAGTACATCATCTCTTCCATTCGTTGTTCCTGGTAATTGTGGGGAAGTACACAATTATTCTTTCTCTTCTTTTCTGCACCCTCCTTCCCAGCTGCATTGTTGATGGGGAAGGTACACTTAAGGTCACCCTGGAGAAATTTTCCAGGAGACTGCAGCACTAGAGAAGCACTAGTGCAACACAGTGAATCCATAGGAATTGCCCCTGATCATAGGTCACCAAATATAATTTAACTTTTCTAAATACCACTAGTTTTCTGTATCAAAGCAGAGCACCAGTATGCAAGCACTGCATAGGTTTTATTTCATTCATAAACCATCCACCTCAAGGCAAATTAGGCATTTATTTTTATTTTTATGAAAATAATACACTAATTAGTTGCATGGTAACAGCAAACATGAACATGGAAAAATGAATACCAAAAATGGGAAAGTTTGCATATTAGTTTTCTTTTTTCTTTTTTCCCCCTCTAAACCCAAAAAGAATTATTTGACAGAGGAAGTGATCTGTACTCAAGGTTCTGTACAATTAATGGTAAAAATGACATTCAAATAGTAGGGAGCTTCTCTCCAACCTCCAAAGCAAAGGAAAAATCAACCTTGAACTTGCTCAGCTCTGCCTAGATAACAGGGCCCACACGGTTTGGAGGCTGTGTATGTGTATGCACACAAGGAGCATCTGTTGTCCTGCAAAGCAAGGACTTGCTCACTTCCATTGAGGAAGGTACATCAGTAAGCTAATGAGCACAGTTTAACCATGCTTCTGCTTGAAGTTGTCTGTTTCACTGAGTTTTACTTAAGATGGATACTTTAACCATCACTAAGTATTAAAACTGATTGATATAACTGGGAAAAAAAAAGATCATTGCCTGATTTTCTGGTTCTATTTTGTGCAGCTAGCAGCTGTTTGTAGATTTTTACTGCAGACACAATGAAATGGTTTATACAGCTGAGGCTTAAGTGTTGTGTGATATAATGATATATAAGCTTGAGCAAATCACTTTTTATTTCTCTTTACCTCATTTCCCTTCATTTATATCTATCTTGTCTACATTGATAATGAATACTAGATAAAATTACCTCTCAGTATGAGTAAAAATGCCATACACAATTGGACTTTGAACTTTTAGTACCTAAACACTATCATAGCACAGAACAATAATATAAATAAAATTATCTTACTCAGATGAGCAGACCATTGTTTCCAGAGGAAGCACAGGCATACTATGTCATTCTTTTTCTCTTTAACTATGTTTCAAAAGAGTAACAAGAGAAAAACTATTAAAAACATAAATGCAAATATAAATAAATATAAAAACTGCAAAAAGTTCAATAGATGCACTTTCCTTTGGAAAAACTAATCCACTTTGATGACTTTGAATCCTAACCGGTCTAAAGTCAAACTACTAAAATATTAAACTTATTCTTATAGTTGCCTTTTTGTAATAATAGCTGGCTTTTTTTTCCCCTGCAGCACCACACAATTACACAGCCAAAAAAAGCTCCTTCAATATTAATCATGTCTAGACATCATTAAGTAGTTACAGCTTTGCATGTTATTGCTAATCAAAGTTTGTTGCTAGTAGAGTATTAGATCTAACTTTGAATCGAGGTCTGTCCATATTTTTTTAATGTAATGTCTTGTAATATCAGCTGCACAGTAAAAATGTTTCTGTGAGACACAGCTACTGGAAAGTAACCACTAATTAAAAGTTAATAACTCTCGGGTATAGTTTATATTTTCTTCTCTGTCTGTACCAAAATGTTTAATCTACTTCAAGTAGCCTTCATGTTACAAGAATGTCAAAATAGCATAAATCTTGCAAACTATTTCTGCATTTATATAAAATTAAACTCATGATTTTAAGGTTAAAAAAAATATATCCAATTGTCCTGTTGTGACCTCCCATGCAGACAGTGAACACAGACTACCAATGTAAATGCATTAAAGCAGTATATATTAGAGGACTAAATACCTTGCAACCAAGAATTTTAGGGAAGATTGTTTTAAAAACTGACTCCATATTAAGAAGTATAAAGAGATGGTTTCAAAGGAGAGTCAATAACACTTAAACCCCCTACTTATTACTCATTCATTTAATTCAGTCTTAATTAAATTGTTCAGATTGAAATGTCTATTACAACTGCTTGAAAACACATAGATTCTCTGTAAAACAGCTCAAAGCTAAACCACAACGCTCATTAGGAACACTTTATTTTAAAAAGAGCACAGAGCACTTTTTGCCCAAAAGCATTCCTTGTTTTCTTTCCAAGAATATTCATCCTCATAAATCTCCTGGAAATATAAAGAAAGAATGGGAAATAATGGAGTCCGCTACATTCAGCCACAAGCCAGGCCAAACAACTCAACAGCCATCCTGCTGTTATTTACTGATCACAACAGGACTACATAGCACTTAGCTGGCAAACAGAAAAGAGGGCAGCATCCTTAGAACATACTGACTTACTTATGGGCATATCCTGAACCTTGGGATGAGTCCCATTAAATTTAGAAGGGCCTATCTATGCTGAAGTCATTTCAGGAAAGAGCTCTAGAAGAAATGATGTAAAAGCTGTAGAGCACACAGCACTCATGTCTGAAACACTGCCCTTTTCACATGTTGCTATGTTAACCTACTGTACCATCATATTTAGGAATGAGAGTATTTAAGTGTATATAAAATGTTGATATTAAAAAAATAAAGATTACAACAATACCCAAAATACAGTATTGCATCTTCAGCACAGATTGGACTATCCAGCAGCTGTTCAATCCTAAGAAGCAGATTCAGAAGGGTTCTGAGCCCCTGATTATTCTTTCTGAGACCACAGAACTCCAGTCTCCTGAAAGAGATATCAGAAAAATGGAGCAATGTGGAGAACATCACTGTTACCACATGCCAAATTTTGCTTGGGAGAGAAGGCAGAGGTAATGCTCATTACTTGCATGCAACACTTGTTATGCAACGAGACTTTCTAGACCCAGGTTGGTCTCTCCACACATTGTTGTGTGCCCATAGTAGCTTTGGGACCTCTGCACATCCCTTCATTATGTGCTGTTGCTTAATGCTTTGTGCTTTCTCAAGGCCATGGGGATGAGGGGAAAACAGAAAGACAAGAAATGCCACTTTTACTTGCAAACTGCGACACTGTCCAAAGCAGAGCTGACTCAAAGCTCTTCCACAAGCCTGTGCAGAACTGAATTTTCGCCACCCAAAAGAAGAGAGCTCAGGACTCCTTCACTTTGACCCCAGGATGGAGTTCAGAGGAAAAGGAGCTGGATGGTACAGTCAAGGGAGACCCTCCCAGGTGCCCTACCTGCCACAGATGGGTCCAGCTGCATTAGAGGAAACTCACTGGTGCTAGACATTGGCATCCCGTCAGGAGCAACTGCTGCCCATAATGCTTCAGCTCCTTCCCTTAAGAGCAGCAGCAGCCTCCAGCCCATCTGTATAAGACTGGCACAGGCCTACAACCAAATTTGTCCCAAACATACCTTTTTCCATATTGGGACAGATGCTTTTAAGGTGTTATCATAGAATCATAGAATCATTTAGGTTGGAAAAGACCTTTGAGATCACCAAATCCAACCGTTAACCCAGGACTAAACCATGTCCCTAAGCACCACATCTATGCATTTTTAAACGCTTCCAGGGACGGTGATTCCACCACCTCCCTGGGCAGACTGTTCCAATGCTTGACCACCCTTTCAGTGAAGAAGTTTTTCCTAATATCAAATCTAAACACCCCTGGTGCAACTTGAGGCCATTTCCTCTTGTCCTGTCACTAGTTATCTGGGAGAAGAGACATGTAATGCAGTACATTACAGCTTCGAGGTATTCTGCTCTGTGTGGAGAGGGGATTACAATAATTACACTTGCTTCAGTTATTTGAACTACACTAGGGAGAGAAGAGGAAAAACAGCAGCTTTAGCTAATGCTCAACATCAAGAGCACCCAAAAATTGTGACCATGTCACGTCAGTATTCTGGCCACATGCTGTCCTGACTCATTCATACTGAGCAAGTGTCAAGCCATGCCCAAAAGGTTATACACTTTTTAAGAAAAAGAAAACCACAATCGTAATCAGTACCAGACATGAGAATTCCATGCTTTAGAATAAATAAACCCACCAGCCATAGGCTTTTTTCTTCTATTCTTTTTTTTAAAATAAAATCTATGGAATTAAGAGATTTGCTAACTTGCAACAATGCATAGGAAACTCACTGAAAGCTGTCTTAATAATGAACAATAACAAGTCAGGAATGGCCAGTTCTTATCTGAAAACCTGAAAAGTCATCTCCGTTTGCACAAGAATTTGTGAAAGAAGAAATTAAGTGCATCAAACTACAGGAGGTTCTCCTACAAGCATGACTGAAAATTACTTGCCTTTCTCCCTCCCCATAGTCTAAGCTTTCAGGTTCCCTATGGCATAATTTGACTTAAATCTGACAATAAGAAACCAATATTCTGTGGCACCTCAGTGGAAGAAAGAAGAAAAAGCAAAGTGGTGCCAACTTCATGTCTTAAAAAAAAAAAAAAAAACAGCATCCCCTTCCCAGAAATGAGATCTCAATCCCTTCTCCACACTTTCAAACTATCACACCAGCATCAAGGTTCCTGCAGTCTAAACATGGATTCCAGCAAGCACAACCAAAACATACATTTTGAAAAAGACTAATTCTGAAATTTAGCTGTGCAACGAGAGCTTGACCTGCAGCTAGCTTTACTGTATTACAGTATTTATAGACTCCTGCACATCTTGCAACTATGTAAGCATGAAACCATGTACCAGAAAAGGATTAATATTCCACTTGCAGAAGGATGTGGTCTGGCCACACATATGCAAATCTATGGTGCACTGCAGTGTGTTTGACTGATGGCCATTTCTAACATCTCTGATTTTCTTTATTTTGGTCTATGCCATTGAAGTATACACTTCATACTCTTAAGTGAACCACTTTTTTTCCTCTTCAAAATTATTTCTTGTAGTACCTAAACACAAATAAGCTATCAACCAAAAGCACCAATAAATACTGAGTAAAACCCAGGATCTCCCACTATAGCCAAGGTCAGCACTGTGCAAACATAAATGATCTCCCCTAATCATGACTGTGTAAAGGGACTCTTTGAACAAGAGAAATCTATAATATACAAGGAAGAATTTAGTCTACAGAATACACAAGTCTGCAATCTGTAATGCCCAAGGCTGGGACATCTTCTCTGGTAACTACTAAGGTGCTATTATGGCATTTGCCCATGCAGTGTTTGTGCTCAGTATTTAGGAGCCCAGTGGCACTAAGGTTTGAGCACAAAGGAGTTTCAAGATCTGTATCATGTACATTAAGGAACAGGACAGAGCCATCCACCTTGACCTTCACCAGCTCATGGGTAAAATAGTACTTTGCTTTCAACCAAGATCTGAGTTGCAGCAGCTTTCATACAGGTGTGGACCTGTGGTTTGTATAGCCACAACATCCCACTTCCCACCCTGAATAAGCTATGTCCAAGGAGAATAGCTGCCAAGCAGTCCTGTACTCCAGAGCTGCTGTTCTGTTCAGCCCTAGGATAGCCGCACCAGCAGGGAAGCTTCTTATCACTTTGTTCCAATGCAACTGTTTAAGAGTTGCCATAGTCTTGTTCTAAATAATTCAGAATGTTTTCTAAACTTCCTGGGTTCAGTCCAGGAATGTATTTATTTGAGAAGCACAAGTTTAGGGTGTGAAAAATCTAGGTTCCTTTTATTAAACTATTAACACACCCAGAGACCCAGCTCAGAAACGTTAAACTCACCAATGAACAGAGACACTGCCCCAGAGTATGGTGAAATAACCAGCTCTGACACTTCATCTACAGAGAGCTTTTCAGACTTGAGCTGGATAAAATCTTTTGGCACATCTTTGCTTACACCCATAGCTCACTAGAAAGGCTGAAAACAAACAGACTGTTGTTGTTTTTGGCAATACTAGCACTTGCCAACTGCCTTTTATCCAATGCTGATGCCCCAATTTATTCAGAATACATGCACCATCTACTTACCCCAAGAGACCAGTCTCCATGGCAAATTCACTTCTCAGCGGACTTGCTAAGAGAATATTAACTGCAAATATCAAGTGATGACCTGTTTTTTAATGCATACAGGTTCCTTCCTGGTAGGAAAGTCTGGTCCAGTAAGATGAAAGAAACTAGTGTGAAGCCCCTGTTTAAGAGTACAATCAACCAGCATGGACCACTGTGTTAGTAAATCTGTGGTAAAATTGTCAGCCCCTCCTCCCTATCTTATCTTGAAATCAAGCACAGTTTAAAACAGATTTCTGATAAACACAGATTAGGATTCTAACCCTAAAGTTTAATATGCTCTCCAGGACATTCAGGTCCTCATACTATTGGTCTGTTTCAGTAACACAGGAGACACTTCTAACTTCTGAGTAGAAACCTGTGGATAACTGGCTAGCTGAAAAGGGTCACATAGACATAGTCCAGCTGGCTGAACAAAAATGCACATCGCTCTCAGCTTATCTGAAGTAAAGCAAAAATACACTGTCCTTGGCTGTTTTTGTTACACAATAACAGGAAGATCGCGGTGGAAAAAGAATGTTACAGGTGGGAACAGATAACTACAGAAGAGAAACTAGGGGCGGGCTTGGTATTTAGGCAACTAACCAATAATGAGCTTAACTTTTGTAATATGTATGAGCTAATTATAAGAAGGCATAAAAGATGACTGTAAGGCACAATAAATGAAGTGTGCTGATCACTCATATTGAGTGACTGTGTCTTCCCTCCGTCGCGACAGAAACCAGTCACCACTTCATCTAAGAATGAGGAGGAAAAGAAGTATTTCAAGCAGCAACAATGGAACAAGCTGCAGTAAATACATGCACAAGCACTTGAAAGCACATAAAGAAATGAAGCAATTGTAAGGACACCTGTTCCTTTGACAGCAACAGAAAAAGGATTTTTGATTTGATTTATTTTTTTTTAAGCAGCAGTTGATTCTTTTTCTGTATCATCTTTTCTGAAGTGGCAGAAGGTTTTTCATTATCATCTTATTTAGGCAAGCTCACAGCCAGAAACAACTACTAAAGAATAACAAGACATAAAACTCAAATTCAGAACAGTGCTTGACCTCTCTGGCAATTTTCTTCTGTTTACCACATATGTGTTAAACATTTATTGGCGCACCAGCTTATAGTTTTCGGTCAGCACAATGGTTGTCTTCAGCAGGAAACAAGTTATGCTCTCTCAAAACTCTCTGAACCTAAACAAAAAAAAAAAGGTTATAGCAAGATTATACAGAATCCATGAGATATTTTAGCACAGGATGACACTCCATAGGAAACTAAGCAAGAAGTGATGCCTACCTAACAGAGCTTGGACAGATTCAGTCTCCAATTTGCGGCGAATGAAGAGACGGGACGCATCTTGATGCAAGCAAATGTCAATTTATTGTACAGAAGCACGAGGTTTTATACACTTTCAGAAGCTGCGCGTTTTAAACAGATTGGTTCTTGAAGCTAAGCATTGCATCCTAGGCAATCCCTGATTGGTGGTTAACTACCAGCAATTAACCACAAGGTGTTACCTTTCCTTGGCGCCAACCATCCGTCTCCCACTCCCCTGTGCTCTGCAAACATGCCTCATCATGTTAATTGTTGTCTAGACAAGCTCCAGCACATTCCCCTCAGCTAACTGATTGCCATGCATGGTCCTAGTTTCCAGCCCGCTCCTGCATCTCCCCCTTCCTGTTGCACAAAAGAACCCCTGAAACCGAGCAAAAACAAGGCACAAGTAATAGAACAAATAAAAAACCAACTAAGACATATTATCAATGTCAAAATAACCCACTGTCTTTGTTCCATACAGTTTGTCAATTTCCCCTTTTTGTTTTTGAACAGCTAGTACCAGGTTTGCCATGTTCTGCAGGGCCCTTGCAAACATGACAGCAACCAAGGTAATAGCAAACAAACAATACTGCCAACTGAGTGAATGGATGCCAAAAAGGCTGACATTTTCTCAGATTTTGATAACATGTTGCTGCAATGGGGCACCTAAAATCCACGCAGCACGTACCATCAAAATCCTCACAGCCATGTCCTTGAGCCAACAACAAAAAGCAGTGGCAATTTTGACTCACATTCTGAACTGCCTAACAAACAAGGTGATTTAACTCTTTAATGCTTTCCCTGCTGTTACTCTGGATAAGAGAAGAACCGCTGCGACATGTTCCCATCACAGCCTCCTACTACATTAGTGTAAGAAACTATGGACTAGGGTAATGTTTATTAAGATTTATGTTAAGCCCAATGTAAAGGTCAGACAGTGTGAGAAACTATGGACTAGGGTATTGTTTATAAAGATTTATGTTAAGCCCAATGTAAAGGTCAGACAGCAAAAGATATAAATAGCCACAAGATACCGCTTGTGCAAGATAAGATAACCACCAGATGTCCAGGAACCGACAGAAACAGGACAAACTACCCCGTATAAGGACATATGAGTGCAGGGGTCAACTATGGGACAAAGGAGGAAGACTTCTTACTTCGGCCTCAACGACCACCAGAAGGCAGAAAACGACCCCCTAACAACAACTGAAGCATGCGCAGAGTACCTCCACTACCTCATGAACACGGGAGTAAAGATGTATAAAAAGGGACTGTTTGAACTGCTCAGGACGGCAGTTGGCGGAGCGCAGACTCCCCTGTCGTCCAGCGCTGTTTTTGCTCATATTCTACTTGCTATAATTAATAAAATTTTAATTGGATTATGATCCGTTGTGGTCTCAATTTATAACAATTAGCATCTACAGAAAGACAATTATCGACATTCAAAGTGTAAACAATATCATCTTCTTTTGGATTAATATTATACATAGGTGGAAGGGCACACCAAACAAGAACTGGTTCAGTCAAAAAGTTCAAAACATAGCATGCCTTCTCTGAACATGCCTCTGGGGTCATTCCTTTCATTCCCTCTCTTTTTTATGCAAAGAGAGACACTTTTACCATAACAGAGAAGCCCCTATTTACATCTCTGAGCCCGGACACAAACCGCAGCTGTATGCTGCCACCAGGCTCAGGGCAGAAATCATTCATGTAGTTACATAGCTATATATCACTACAAGCATACAGACACCTATTAAGCACTAGATAACCATGTTCATCTTTCCTATTCTCCTTCACAATACCTAGCTGTTCTCTCATCTCTTGTTAGGCCAAATATTCTCCAGTTTCCTCTCCTATCTCTCTCTCTTCAGACATTCTCTATCCTCTTTTTTGCTTGTTAATTGCAACGAGGCAAACCATGTGTGTAGCTTGGTGACCATGACCTGATTTATGTTACAATCAACTAAATACTGAATACAGAAAAAAAAAGCATGGGAGACATAAGGCAAACATCAATAAGGTGGTTAAAGAAAATTATAAATCCTGTAATACTTTTGAGTCATGGCCCAAAGTTTCCCAGCTGTGAGAAGAGACCAAAGGCATCCCGCCCCTGGCTCTGCTGCAGATCTTTAAGGCTTTTAAGTTTTATATGCTTTTGTGAATTGATTCAGAGTGGTCACTCAGATTCACATAACACATCCTATCAAAGTCTTCACACTTGTGTCCCTGTGCTAATAGTAAAAATCAATAGCAACTCGGTTCTGTAGCAACATATGATGGACAGAATCAACATCTGTTAATAAGCCAGAAAAAAAAAGAATAGTATTTGTAGTATTAATTTTTTTTGCAAGCTAGCAGCCTAATTTACTAAGCAAGTTAAGAGCGTGTACTATTCTTACAGAAGAGGTTAGAGAAGCAAAAAAAATGTGTTATGCTGCATTCCAGAACTCAGCCTGAGAGTTACAGTCTGCTGTGAGTTCTGCGTTATAATCATTTGACACATGTTGGGGTTGCGATTGTGAAAGTTGCCCGTTTACAATTTTCATTGGCATTATCACAGCTAGTTGTTTTAAAAGCAACCCTTGAGCTTCCTGATGTTTGACTTGTTGCAAAATATTCTGAAGCCAATCAATCAAGTTAGTATTAAAGTTAGTGACTCTCTAGGACCCTGCAAGACTGTGGCAAGACTCCCGCATCCCAACTGCCTTAATAGCCATCTCATTCATTTGCAAAAGGTTGTCCGTGGGATATCTTGCCCGAGTCACAGAATCGGCACAATCATTTTCTCCAGCCAACTGCTCATAGTTAACAGCAATTCCCCGATTAAGGTTTTCAATCAAGGCCACTACACATAGCTCACAAAAATCAGATAACCACATCATATACTGTATCAGTTAGTACCATACAAAGCAGTAACTTCCAATCATGCAGTGTGAGTGTATAAGGCTCTGCCATCACTTCAAGAAGGGACATAGCAAATGTATTATGAATCCTCCCTTCCCACACTGCTTTGCTTAACCCTTTAACAGCCTCGTATTGCACAGGCTGCCACTCTGCAGGTTGATTTGTCTGACAAAATACTGAACATGCCCTAGCAACTCCCAAAACCCATCACTTAAGTGTTTCCCACTTGCATTCCTGCCACCAGTCCCTCAGGCTCCCTTTCACCCTCCCCAAAAATACAATCAATGCATCAGGAGAGACGAGGGGGTGGGGGAAAGGTCTAGCTCCTTTTCCAGATCTATAGGACCTGGATCCAAAGGTTTATCAGTGTCAATGGAATCATTGTCCGAATTGTCCTGTTCCCGTGCTTGGTCCTGTGTTGTGAGGGTCGCTGCAATCAGTGACAGAAGCTTTGGGGG
Organism: Falco peregrinus; assembly: GCF_023634155.1. NCBI lineage: Eukaryota > Metazoa > Chordata > Aves > Falconiformes > Falconidae > Falco > Falco peregrinus. The sequence continues at coordinate 2,422,775 of NC_073743.1, read as the reverse complement.
CAGAGGAGGTGTGGACAGAATCGCCATCGCTGACTGTGTCTTGAGAAGAGTCGCGCTGTTGGTGGAATTTACAGCTTCCTCTGGTTTAGCACCGTTAGTAGAATTAGTCCACACTTGGCAAAGAGTAGTCAGAATTTGCCACCAAGATGTTAAATGCATTCCCGACACGGAGTTCCCCTCCGCGGCAGCATCATACAATTGGCTGCTGTATGTACACACTTTCATTCTTTCAAAGTCTCTAAAGTTTCTTGGCTGCTCACCTGTCTCTATGCATACAGGTGTTATCCTCGGGGTTTAGGTTGTCCGCCTGGTCCAGACAGCAAGACGATCGTTCAGCCAAGCCGTCTCCTCCGGAACGCAGCCCTCTTCCACAAGCTGTCTTTTTTCCGTCCTTATTCTTCCAAGGCTTCGGAACACCACCATAGGGGTCACCATTTGAGGAGACTGAGGCACGGACTCCCTGATCTGACTAGAAGACCCTTCATGAGTCCATATACGTCTCTTTCTGGGGACGAAGCCTGATTCCCTGTTACGGATTTCCCACAGCTCACCTCTCAACTCCGGAGGGATTTCAGGCCGGCTCCTGCTTCCTTTCAGCAGATCATTCAAAGTTCTGTGGGATTCGCTGCATGTCGCTCAGATAGGCGATTCGAGAGCCCTTCACGTTAGATCCTTAAACGCATCACGTCGGGGTCACCAATTTGCGGCGAATGAAGAGACGGGACGCAGCTTGTTGCAAGCAAATGTCAATTTATTGCACAGAAGCACGAGGTTTTATACACTTTCAGAAGCTGCGCGTTTTAAACAGATTGGTTCTTGAAGCTAAGCATTGCATCCTAGGCAATCCCTGATTGGTGGTTAACTACCAGCAATTAACCGCAAGGTGTTACCTTTCCTTGGCGCCATCCGTCTCCCACTCCCCTGTGCTCTGTAAACATGCCTCATCATGTTAATTGTTGTCTAGACAAGCTCCAGCACATTCCCCTCAGCTAACTGATTGCCACGCATGGTCCTAGTTTCCAGACCGCTCCTGCATCCACTAATTGGTGGGATGATGGCAACCATGTCTTCAGGCTGCAGGACCAGGAGCTGATCTCCAAGAAGCACATACTCCTGCTGAACAGCAAAACCCACTTGATCCCAGATAACAACAAGCCTGAGGGGGGATGGCAGGAGCACAAATAGGTTTCTAAATAGTGTTTGCATTTAACCATGATATTTAACCATGTTGTTCATTAAAGAACAAACTGGTGCATAGTCTAGGGCAGCTGAGGTAAATACCACTGAGACATGCAACTCTGCTTCCAATATACTTTAAAAAATATAACAAACACCCACCTCCTACTCTTGGATTTTCTTTTTGTGCCTCAGGAGAATCCAACTCAGTATAATTTTCAGAAGTCAGGAATTAGATGTCATAGGCCTTTCTAAACTACATCAGAACCAACCAATGTATACCAGACCCACTTTAAAAGCTTCTAACAAAGAAGTAGGTAACTCAAGAGGATACCGACTATCCAATTTGAGATTAGAAGGAAATTTTCCCCTGATTCAGTCTGGCTGGACTGGACAGCAATTTTCTTACACAGCAAGAAGTGTTGTGGGATGCTGTTTATGAGATCTCATGAAGATTTGGTGGTCAAAAAGTTGTTCTTGTTGTGTAACCTCACAGTGTATGAGGCTTTGGGTCTTTTGTACTTAACAGATCTGTAATTTGCTATTTATAAGGAGTGGCAACGGAGCTAAGAAAGCAGATATGGTTTTCTGGAAGACCTATATATTTTTTTGGTCTTCACATCTGTGAGATGTTGAAAGAGTCCATAGCTCTGGATACCACGAGGCAGGGAGTCACTTTCACAACTAAGTGCAATCACACAGTGAGTATGAGGGCAACACCAGTAAGACAGCAGAAAAAGAATGCCAACATTTTACTTTAGAAGATGCAGGTATGATAATTGTTATTGTTGAAGACTACAAAATCTGGCACAGACAGTAGAGAGCTGTATTGCCTAGAAACAAGCAAGCACACCAAAAGGGTGCAAGTAAAGATCATGTTATTTCCTACTAGCTAGATAGACAAAAGGAGGCAAGGCACAGGCTGAGCAAAACACAGTAGCACTGACAGGGAAGACTAAAGGGAGGGACTGAATGAAAGTAAAGCAAGTGACTGAGAAAATGAGTGCAACTATGGAACAGAAGTGCCCATTAGAAGGATGGCTTTCAATTAATGTCACTTGCAAGTTAATTCATTGGGGAAAATGGGTGCAACAGAAGAGCATTGTCAAGTATGCTTAAGCTGAAGTTTGATTATCCATTAGCAATGTGAATAGAAGCCTGTGGTCAGTGCCCTACAATTATGTTGAGTTTTTCCAAAAAACCTAGGAACAGAAGCATTTTCCAAGGTGGCTGCTGTGAAATAACTGCACATATAATATGTACTGCTCCAAGTCATCATTCAGAAAAGGACAAAGTTGACAAACTATGGCAAAGTAACCAAAGATGGTGCTGCTTCTAACACCAAGTAAAAGTGAAAGACACTCATTCCTTACTGTCTCCTTCCCCAAAACACACTTGGTCTCATTCTGTGTCAGGAAAAGGGACCTAGTCTAACATTTGGTTAGAGCTGCTCATTTGGAAACAGCTGTCATTGCTAAATAGTTGGGGTTTTTCATAGCCTTTGAGAGTAGATCTAATAAAGAAGGGTGGTGCCTAAAGGAAGACTTTGGCATCAAAGTCCAAACTCCAGTGCATTCAGCACTAAATCCTGAGGACTTCAATCTCTGTTATGCCTTACGTGGGTTTTTTTTGTTGGGTGGGTTTTTTTTTTCCGAACGGTGTTGCACCTTTGTCCATCAGACTCATTCTTTACAGGACTGAGCACATTCTCTCACCTGAGGGGGACCTTCTGCTGACACCCCCAAAGAGCACCAGTGCCACAGGGATCCTTACAGTGCACACCTAGCACAATCTCAGGACCACACTCCCTATAAAACACAACCAACAATGCTTTTTTTTTCAAAGCAGAAGTTGAAAGTGGCCGAGCCTATTTCCTATGTAAGGGTTGAGTGGCTGGAAGCCCATGGCAGGGCTTCAGTTCCCTTCTTGACCTGCCTTCCAGAGGGTACTATAAGCTCAAACGGCTGACAGTATAAAGATAAGTGATCAAAAACACCTGCATGTTATCATGAAATTCTTATTTATTGCCCTGGCTGTGCTATATCCCTTCTTGAGACATCTCATGTCCTCTACAGGTACTAACACAGCTCAGGTGTTCTGTTTTCACATGCAATGGAGTTACCACACTGTGGGCCTCCTGGACAATGGGCCACGTCTTAAATTACCCCTCACGCCCAACTTTTGGATACATTTATTGGACCTAGTCTTTCCTAGCATATACATAAAGCTATAGCATTTGCAATTGGCCAAAACACTCACTGCAGGTTACAAGAACAAGGTACCTTCACTGTTTCTATGGTACTAAAGTACCAATATATGTTCCAGCTCAACTATAAACACTGAATTTTTATTCCTTTATTAAAAAAACCAACCCATTTTAAACTTTGTGCACCTCAGCAGTAACTTTCCCAAATAATTTCTATGAATCTCAACAATCTCCTCCCAGAGCTGCAGAGAGGTGATCTACTGTGGCACTGAGAAAGTCTCATAGTGCAGCCCCACCAGCTCAGCACTCCTGGTGAAATACTGCATGGTGACCTGCTCGAGGAACAAACACTGTTCAGGGGAGAAGGGGCCTACTGAAGAAAAACCACTATTGCACATTAACTTCTCAAAAAATAACAAAACAAACAAAACCAAACCAGCATGAGGAAAAGTTTTCCCTACATTTTTTTTCTTTTTGTGCCTACAAGCTCATTGCATTCCTCATGGTCTGGTTGCCAGGGGGAGAGCCGGGGGAGGGGAGTGTAAGTCAATGAGGATCTGTGCCCCACTACAGCCGTCCAGGCCTCACCCACCATTGTATAGTGAGCATATTGTATAGCTGCATAGTACTTAGTTACCAGCTGGGATTAAACCACAACACAAGTTCAGTACTTTTGCTTGGTAAAATTTGTGATTGAGTAATTTTCATACCACTTGCCTTTAACTGTTGGCATGTAACAACAGCATTGGCCATTACATCAGTGTTACATTTAGTCATGGAGCAAGAACAGGACAGTTGTTGTAAACAGTCTTGGGAAACAGAGATCAATGGTAAAATTTATTTAAACTGACCCTGACAATGAAGTGGTCTCATCACAAAGCTCTGCATTCAGGGCCTGTTAAAATAATCATTTATTTTCCTTGCTGTTTTTGAGACACTGAAACTTTTTCAGCCTTGAAACAGAATGAACTGCCAGGAGTGTAGTTGTTTTGAGTAAATTTTCCAGAATTTCAACACACCATGGATGGCAATGACATCTCTTTTGATGTTTGTTGTCTTAATTCCAATACACAGCGCTGAGTGTAAAACACAAAACTGCAGGTTACTCTGCAACAGATTTATGCAAAGAAAACAAAAATCTTAGTAGGTCTGTTACCTGCCCCTTTTATTTTATTTTTGCTCTGGCATCTACAGAATTTCCAGTTATATCAGTTTCTGAAGAGGCTGCTCTTCCAAGAACAACCTTTTCAAGGGGTAAAATGAAGAACAGTAATTTTGTGACATGCTTTTTTAAAGTTTCCAGAAAAAAAGTCTTACTTTTTTCATCTCTTCCAGGAAAGGCTTAGGCTGGACTTGTTTCTTTTGTTGTTTTTGGTTTGTTTTTTTTTAATTTTTATTTGGGAGGCAAGTACTGGACAGAGGAAGAAAAAAGTGTTGTCTTCTTCAAGTCAGTTCAAGTTAATTGGATGGTTGGAACAATATCCATTCCCTCCTCCCCCAAAAAAGCACCTGATATTATTCTGGAAATTACCCCTTGAAGATGCTAAGGAAAATATTTTCACAACTGGATTGGTTGAGCACTGGATCAGGTTGCTCAGAAATTATGTAGTCTCTCCATCCTCGGAGGGATTCAAAACTCAACTGAGCAAGGCACTGAGCAGCCTGACCTGATGTTGAAGGTAGTTCTGCTCTAAGCAGGTGCTTGGATTGGATGATGTCCCGCGCTCCCTTCCTGTGTAAATTCTTCTATGAGTCTACTATTTTGAGGATTTCCACCGAAAATGCTAATTTCTTCAACTCTTACACTTCAGTTCTCAATGGATCCCTGTGCTCAGGACCACACATTTATTGCTTGCTCAAACTTGGTATCCCATAAATGGGTCCTTATTAATCAGTAAAATAAAATAACTGACTATAGAGGAGAAAATGAGGGCACTGTGGTATTTAAAAAATGGGACACCTTTCTCAGGAACCAGGTAAGAACTGAATAATCTTGGTCACCAGTAATATAATAATCCACAGTTGGAACTAGCCCAACATTCAGAGCTCTTCCTACTTGGATTTTTTTCTCAGCCCATTAGGTTGCAAACTGTTTGGTTGCAGAAAATGCCATTATTTGTAATATTCCTCAGAGAGTAGGATACCCAGTTCCACTATTTGACCCATTTTTGTGGCTTGCTTTCAGACCTCTCAACATTTATTTCTTGCTGCCTGAATCTCTGGGGATGTAAGAAACAAAGACCAGCATGATTTTTGCCTGTAGTGCTGAGAAGCACTGTGGTTTCTCTGCTTACCATATGTCCCAACACACAAATGCATGGTGCCAGCTCATGCAACGTGCTATGCTACTGGCTGAACAAAAGTGTCACAGGGGATTCAGCTGCATCACTTTCTTGCTTGCAGTTCTACACTTTTTCCTCTCATTCTTCTTCAGTTTTATGTATGTAGAATTAAGGTTTGTGGGACATGAACTGAATGCAAAGTTCTGATTCACCCAGTTTAAATGAGGGACTTAAATTAGGAGCATATTTTCTTTAGGCTACTTTAATAGTCTGTTAATAAAGAGAGACATTTGGGGGAGGGGGGATTTAGGGGTGAACTGAATAATACTCTGGAAAGATTTTCCCTTTTCTCTTTCAAGAGGGAGCTAACAATGAATACATTCCTGATCAAGGTACCTGACCAGCTGCCTAGAGTTAGGTAAGATGAAACCAGCCAGAGTATAAATGCTAACAAGGCCAGCCCTAAACAACAGTCGAGCAGCAACCTTATTTTCCTAGCATCCTCTCAGATCTGGCCTGTTTAACTTTTCTTCTGTCCTTAAATTATCAAATGCCAATGGCACTGTCCTTACTAGCAATGTGCAGGCTCCTACCCTACAGAAACTCATCCTTCCTTTATAGAGGAGTGCAGGAGCAGTCTGGAAACTAGGACCATGCATGGCAGTCAGTTAGCTGAGGGGAATGTGCTCAAGCTTGTCTAGACAACAATTAACAGGATGAGGCATGTTTACAGAGCACAGGGGAGTGGGAGACGGATGGCGCCAAGGATGGCGCCAATGAAAGGTAACACCTTGTGGTTAATTGCTGGTAGTTAACCACCAATCAGGGATTGCCTAGGATGCAATGCTTAGCTTCAAGAACCAATCTGTTTAAAACGCGCAGCTTCTGAAAGTGTATAAAACCTCGTGCTTCTGTGCAATAAATTGACATTTGCTTGCAACAAGCTGTGTCCCGTCTCTTCATTCGCCGCAAATTGGTGACCCCGACGTGATGCGTTTAAGGATCTAACGTGAAGGGCTCTCGAATCGCCTATCTGAGCGACATGCAGCGAATCCCACAGAACTTTGAATGATCTGCTGAAAGGAAGCAGGAGCCGGCCTGAAATCCCTCCGGAGTTGAGAGGTGAGCTGTGGGAAATCCGTAACAGGGAATCAGGCTTCGTCCCCAGAAAGAGACGTATATGGACTCATGAAGGGTCTTCTAGTCAGATCAGGGAGTCCGTGCCTCAGTCTCCTCAAATGGTGACCCCTATGGTGGTGTTCCGAAGCCTTGGAAGAATAAGGACGGAAAAAAGACAGCTTGTGGAAGAGGGCTGCGTTCCGGAGGAGACGGCTTGGCTGAACGATCGTCTTGCTGTCTGGACCAGGCGGACAACCTAAACCCCGAGGATAACACCTGTATGCATAGAGACAGGTGAGCAGCCAAGAAACTTTAGAGACTTTGAAAGAATGAAAGTGTGTACATACAGCAGCCAATTGTATGATGCTGCCGCGGAGGGGAACTCCGTGTCGGGAATGCATTTAACATCTTGGTGGCAAATTCTGACTACTCTTTGCCAAGTGTGGACTAATTCTACTAACGGTGCTAAACCAGAGGAAGCTGTAAATTCCACCAACAGCGCGACTCTTCTCAAGACACAGTCAGCGATGGCGATTCTGTCCACACCTCCTCTGCCCCCAAAGCTTCTGTCACTGATTGCAGCGACCCTCACAACACAGGACCAAGCACGGGAACAGGACAATTCGGACAATGATTCCATTGACACTGATAAACCTTTGGATCCAGGTCCTATAGATCTGGAAAAGGAGCTAGACCTTTCCCCCATCCCCTCGTCTCTCCTGATGCATTGATTGTATTTTTGGGGAGGGTGAAAAGGAGCCTGAGGGACTGGTGGCAGGAATGCAAGTGGGAAACACTTAAGTGATGGGTTTTGGGAGTTGCTAGGGCATGTTCAGTATTTTGTCAGACAAATCAACCTGCAGAGTGGCAGCCTGTGCAATACGAGGCTGTTAAAGGGTTAAGCAAAGCAGTGCGGGAAGGGAGGATTCATAATACATTTGCTATGTCCCTTCTTGAAGTGATGGCAGAGCCTTATACACTCACACTGCATGATTGGAAGTTACTGCTTTGTATGGTACTAACTGATACAGTATATGATGTGGTTATCTGATTTTTGTGAGCTATGTGTAGTGGCCTTGACTGAAAACCTTAATCGGGGAATTGCTGTTAACTATGAGCAGTTAGCTGGAGAAAACTAACTGTGCCGATTCTGTGACTCAGGCAAGATATCCCAGGGACAACTGTTTGCAAATGAATGAGATGGCTATTAAGGCAGTCAGGATGCAGGAGTCTTGCCACAGTCTTGCAGGGTCCTAGAGAGTCACTAACTTTATTGATTGGCTTCAGAATATTTTGCAACAAGTCGAACATCAGGAAGCTCAAGGGTTGCTTTTAAAACAACTAGCTGTGATAATGTCAATGAAAATTGTAAACGGGCAACTTTCACAATCGCAACCCCAACATGTGTGAGAAACTATGGACTAGGGTATTGTTTATTAAGATTTATGTTAAGCCCAATGTAAAGTTCAGACAGTGTGAGAAACTATGGACTAGGGTATTGTTTATAAAGATTTATAAGCCCAATGTAAAGGTCAGACAGCAAAAGATGTAAACAGCCACAAGATACCGCCTGTGCAAGATAAGATAACCACCAGATGTCCAGGAACCGACAGAAACAGGACAAACTACCCCATATAAGGACATATGAGTGAGGGGTCAACTATGGGACAAAGGAGGAAGACTTCTTACTTCGGCCTCAACGACCACCAGAAGGCAGAAAACGACCCCCTAACAACAACTGAAGCATGCGCAGAGTACCTCCACTACCTCATGAACACGGGAGTAAAGATGTATAAAAAGGGACTGTTTGAACTGCTCAGGACGGCAGTTGGCGGAGCGCAGACTCCCCTGTCGTCCAGCGCTGTTTTTGCTCATATTCTACTTGCTATAATTAATAAAATTTTAATTGGATTATGATCCGTTGTGGTCTCAATTTATAACAATTTCTGGTGCCGTGACTCGGATAAGGAACGGTGGGCTTTGGTCCTCCGGGGAGGCGCCCCGCGACATTCGTGGCCCCGCGACCAACAGCTTACTCCAACCTTACCGACGAACCTAAATTCTAGAATAATGAGCAAAGGAGAAACCGGTAAAATCCCATAAAAATTCTGTGCACGGGAGTCCGGACGAAGACGCAGGACGCGTAAGTATATTGCGAATTTGTTCGCGGGTTTGCCGTTCGGGCGGGATTGGGTTTCCTGGGATATAACGAGTGAGAGGTTCGATATACTGAACCAAGCGAGTGTGGACTCTTAAGTACTGCGTTTCCCATCTCCCGTGAGGGACTGGGCCAGGAACAAGGGGAGCGAGTGAGTGTATGTTTGTGGATATTCCAGAAGATGGGGGCGAAGGGCAGCAAGCCTTCGACTCCCATGGGAAGGGTACCCATTGTACCTAAGAATACCCCTCTGGCATATATCTTAGACAATTGGAGATATTTCCCTGGAACCCTAGGGAAAGATAAGCAGAAGATGATAGAATATTGTACTAAGATATGGGGAGGGAAGAAGATTTCTAAAAATGTCTTTTGGCCAGTCTATGGGTCAGAAGAAGATTGGGTAAGACAGCAATTAAACCTCTGAGTTAATAATAAAAAACCCCTTAACCCGGAGGAGAGTCGATATGCGGAAGTGTGGCTAGAAAGACCGGGAGCTAGACTTTACCCACTGAATGAAATGAAAACTAAACAAAAGAAAAAGCAGGAAGAGTTAGACGAAACCCTTCTAACCCCCCCTCCTTACATTCCTCCTCCTGCTCCCGCAGAGGTCCCCAGAGTGCCCACTCCCCCACTAGAGTCGGAACAAGGGTCTCCCCCTCTTCCTAGACGCATAACTAGAAGTCAGAAAGGGGCAGCTCAAATGTACCCCCTAAGGGAAATACCCATGGGGGGACCTCAACCTGTGATCGGATATATTTCCGTACCCCTAAACTCGGCTGACCTACGAGATTTTAAAAGAACCGAGATGGGAAACTTAATTGAAGACCCACTCGGAGTGGCAGAAAGATTAAATCAATTTTTGGGACCAAACCTTTATACTTGGGATGAGATGCAATCTATCCTTGGTCAATTATTTACTACCGAGGAAAGAGATATGATTAGACGAGCAGGAATGAGACTGTGGGATGCTCAGCATGCCCAGGGACCCCAAGCAGATATTAAATGGCCACTCCAAAGACCTAATTGGGATAATCAGGATCCAGTGCATAGAACTCATATGCAGGACCTGAGAACTATAGTAATTCAGGGGATTAGGGAAGCAGTACCCCGTGGCCAGAATATCAATAAAGCATTTAATGAAATGCAAAAGAAAGATGAAAGCCCTACTGAGTGGCTGGAACGACTGAGGAAAGCCCTTCAGCTGTACTCTGGGGTAAATCCAGACGACCCTTTAGGGCAAGCGCTCCTCAAAACTCAGTTTGTGGCAAAATCATGGGAAGATATCAGAAAGAAGATTGAAAAGTTAGAAGACTGGCAGAATAGAGGATTGGATGAATTATTGAGGGAAGCTCAGAAAGTCTACGTAAGGCGGGAAGAAGAGAGCAGCAAGCGACAAGTAAAAATGATGGTAGCAGCGGTCAGAGAGGATCGCAAAGAGCGAACTGGTGAACACAGATCTGCTGGAATGAAACAAGGGAACGTAGTAGTAAAGAAAGAACAGAAATGTTGTTTTTACTGTGGAAAAAGGGGACATATAAAACAGAATTGCAGAGAAAGGATCAGGGATGAGGAAATATTGAAAACAGAATAGGAGAGTCAGGGGCTCTATATCTTAGGGGACCGGAGTCATCATGAGCCCTTGATAAAATTAAAAATAGGTCCCCATAAACAAGAGTTCACCTTTTTAGTAGACACTGGGGCTGAGAAATCAACTATTAAGCATATACCTGAGGGATGTAAAGTTTCCCCTGAAAAAGTACAAGTAATTGGGGCAAAAGGAGAACCCTTTAAAGTAAGCAAAATCAAAAATGTGGTATTCGAAACTGAAAATAAATTTGGAATGGGTGAACTCTTGCTCGTCCCTGAAGCAGAATTTAATCTGTTAGGACAAGATTTAATTGTTGAATTGCAATTAGAAATTAAAGTAAAAAATCAAGAGCTAACAGTGTCTGCTTATCCTTTGACCGTGGATGATCAAAAACAAATTAACCCCGATGTCTGGTACTCTCCGGACACAATTAGTAGACTGGAAATCCCACCGATTAAAATCCAAATTTCCGAACCCCACATACCTGTGAGGGTAAGACAATATCCCATATCCCTAGAAGGACGGAAGGGATTAAAACCAGAAATCGATCGATTGTTAGCACAAGGAATCTTAGAGCCTTGTATGTCACCCTTTAACACCCCCATTCTGCCTGTAAAGAAACCCAATGGGAAATATCGGCTCGTACATGATCTAAGGGAAATAAACAAAAGAACTATCACCCGGTTCCCTGTAGTAGCAAATCCATACACACTGCTAAGCAAGCTAGGACCCCATAACTCCTGGTATAGTGTGGCTGATTTAAAGGATGCCTTTTGGGCCTGTCCACTGGCAGAAGAATGCCGTGATTATTTTGCCTTTGAATGGGAAGACATAGAGACAGGCCGTAGACAGCAATTGAGATGGACCGTGCTTCCTCAAGGGTTCACTGAGTCCCCTAATCTGTTTGGACAGGCCCTGGAAGAGCTCTTAAAAGAATACCAAGTACAAACAGGAAACGTACTGTTACAGTATGTAGATGATCTGCTCATAGCAGGAAATAATAAGGAGGATGTAAGAAAAGAAAGCATTCGGCTCCTAAACTTTCTTGCACAAAAGGGACTACGGGTATCACAAGAAAAGTTACAATTTGTGGAGGAAAAAGTGAAATATTTGGGGCATTATTTGTTTAACGGCGAGAAGATATTGGATCCAGAGCGCATTAAAGGAATTCTGGAATTACCTATGCCTGTCACTAAGAGGCAAATTCGGCAGGCATTAGGGCTATTTGGGTATTGTAGGCAATGGATAGAGAACTACAGCTTTAAAGTTAAATTCTTATATGAACAACTGTCTAAAGACAAAATGCCCAAGTGGACCCCTCAGGATCAAGAGCAGTTTGCCAGTCTCAAAAGGGAGCTAAGCCAAGCACCGGTTTTAAGCCTACCAGATTTAAAGCGGCCATTCCATTTATTTGTTAACATATATGAAGGAACGGCATTCGGAGTATTAACTCAGGAATGGGCCGGACAAAAGAAACCGGTGGCATACTTATCAAAGCTGTTGGACCCTGTGAGCAGGGGTTGGCCGAGTTGTTTACAAATCATTTAGGCTGCTGCCTTATTACTTCAGGAAACAAATCGCATTACCTTTAATGGAGAAGTTGTCTTATATGCGCCTCATAATATCAGGGGAGTGTTACAACAAAAAGCAGAAAAATGGCTTACAGATAGCCGATTATTAAAGTATGAGGGAATACTTATAGAATCCCCTAAACTATCTTTGAAAACTATTGGAGCGGTTAACCCCGCTGAATTTTTGTACCCAGGAGAAGGTAATGAACTATTGCACAATTGTTTTCAAACAATTGAACAGCAGACACGCATTAGGCCAGACTTAGAAGAAGAAGAACTACAATGTGGAGAAGTATTATTTATAGATGGGTCATCACGAATAGTGGAAGGTAAACGATTGTCCGGATATGCCATCGTTAAGTTGGAAAAAGGAGAATTTAAGACAATAGAATCAGGCCCCCTGAGTGCCAGCTGGTCGGCTCAAGCCTGTGAGCAGGAAGAGCATCTCCTGTCCCGAACCCTTCTCCTGGTGAGGAGGAGGGGGTTGCTATTGCTGACAATTGAGCAGGAGGACCTGACAATGTCACCCCAATTGCTGCAGCATTTGCAGTACAACAGGACCGGTAATGGCCCCTTTTAGGGCAGGGAATGGGTATGAGGTGGAATTTTAGTGAATACAAAACCAACTTATTTGTTAAACTTCAGTAAAAAAAAAAAATAATAATTTGTTACAGTTGTGGGAGCTGCTGGCCACCAGGAAAACATCCTGAAACCTTTAAAGTGCAAACTAAGAAGACAAATAAGAATGCCAAATTCACCAAAATCTTTGTTGGGATGAGATTTATTAGAACATCTAGACGTTTAAAGAAGGGGAAATGAAATTAAAAGTTAAATATGATCAAGTAATTGAAATATTGAGCTTATCTTTAATTCAACAGAAAAGAGGAAAAGAGGACCTCCCTGAAGTAAAAGAAATTTTTAACCAGGTGTATCTGAAAATAACTTCCGGGAAAGGTGAAAAATGCTTTACCTGTTACAGTAAAAATGATAAGGGGGAGGCTTGCCCAGTTCAGATAAAAACAATATCCCTTGGTCAGCAAGGCTGTGGGGATATTGGCAGAGAAACTGAAATAAAATACACTCTGTAGTAGATCTACTAATGTAAATCTGTGTTTTGCCATGACAGTGACTTGTTATGGGATGTGCAGATGAAACTCTGCATTGACAACGAAGTACAAGGAATAAGGTTGGTCAGGTGCCTCCTACCATAGTCAAGGGCAAGACTGGGGTGGCCTCTGTGTTTGCCACCAAGAAGAATCTTGAGCTCCGCTGTTGGCTGCAACCCAGTAGGCGTTGAGCGGTGGGAACATATGCCATGCCAGACCTTGATATGAGGCATGGCCCACTCTGAGGCACTGATTTGGAAATTGGAAACTGCCTGGCCGACCATGAGGCTAGACGAGTAACAGAGGAGGTAGGAAAGGAGGAATTATCCTTAATACCAGACGATAAAATCCAAACTGTAAGTACAGATCAAGAGCCAAACTATTCTAAAGAAAACTTAAAGGTAATTCAGGACATGAATGATAAAATAAAATAAATAAGTGGACTTATTTAAGGGATGGTCGTATAGTGGTACCATCCAATTTAATATGGACCACAGCCCTATTATTAATAAGACGCATTGGGGAGCTGATACTTTATATAAAAGTCTAAATCAGAAATTGTTAGGGCAAAACTTGTATACTGTAATAAAACAGGTGACTCAGCAATGTGAAATGTGTTTACGCAATAATCCCAATACAGCAAATAAAATAAAACTAGGGAACATTAGTAGAGGAAATTATCCAGGGCAACATTGGCAGATCGATTTCTGGGAACTTCCTAGAAAAGGGGGGTATCGATATTTATTGGTACTAACAGATACCTTTTCAGGTTGGCCAGAAGCCTTCCCGTGCAGAACTGCTAAAGCCCGGGAAGTGACCAAAATACTACTCCAAGAGATAGGTTTGGAGTCCCAGCAGTAATGTCCTCGGATAGAGGACCACATTTTGTGCCCAGAATAGTGCAACAGATCAGCCACCATCTAGGAATAGATTGGCAATTACATACCCCATACTGACCACAATCGAGTAGCCAGGTAGAAAAGATGAATCATCTAATCAAACAACAGATTGTCAAGTTAGGTCAAGAAACTAACTTGGCCCCAGTCTCTGCCATTAGCTCTTACACGAATTCGAACTAGACCGAGAGCAAAAGAGGGGCTTAGCCCATTTGAAATTTTATATGGACGACCCTATTGTTACCGAAATCTCGGACTGAAGAACTTATCGACACCAATGTGATGTAGATAAGCAGACACTTCTTTATTGACGGCCGGGTGCGTGAGTGAGTCCTCTCACGATCAACGCACGCCAGGTCTCAAAATCAGACACCATATATAGAACTTATTCATACATATTCTTTAAGCATTCATGAATAACCATGATATTTCCCATAAATCATTAACATATTCTCCTCCTATATCCGATTCTGCACAGTAGAGCTTAGAAAGGTCTAGAAATGGGTCTGGGGTACGATTTGGGTAGGTGGTATATGAGTCGGTGGTCGCGATCTCCCCCTGACGGAATTACCTTTTACTAAAGTTCAGAGTTTCTTGGCAGGTAACTACAAGCTGTTCCAGTCGATTCTCCCCTGTTTCCATTAATCCTACATTCTGACATCTCAATATACTTTCTATATACAGAAGACTGGTCAAATACAAAAAAACCTTTCAACCCTAGAGATATTACCTAAGTTTTAACAATGGTTCCAGCCCCTTCTTCTAGCCTTGGTACAAGACATACAGATGATCTCATAGCAACTTTTACTGTGCAACTATAAGTTTCATTAAAAATATTTCTTATCCTTCTATTTTTCAATTTTATAAAATTATTTTATAAAATCAATTAATCAATCAAATAAAGTCAATCAATCTTAACTTATTAACAAATCGATAACATTTCCCCCCTTTGAAAGTGTTGAAAATCATTATTTCAATACTTTCACATTATTTATATATCTTTTGTTTCAACATATTTTGGTGGTGGGCTATATCTTGGTGGACTAGTAGGTACTTCTCTCATAATCATACGATTGACTACAATCCTATTGGTAAACTGCTTCTTCAAACATACATATACTAACATGACCATCAAAAAGACAATCAATAACAAAAACAAAGTTTTGATTATGGATTATATCCAAGAGCTCAAGTTCCATCCTAATTTGTTAAAAATTTTTCCAAGCCAATCTTCTAACATATCCTTTTGAATTGTTTCAGTTTCTTTTTCAATTTTCCTAATACGTCTAGACCATGTACCACATCCTGAGTGACATTTGGAATGTGGATACGACAGTGGTCCAGTTTATCCTTGAGATATCCACATACTCCATGTTCTTTAAGTAGGAGCATATCTAGTGCCATTCTATTTTATACAGTCATTCTGGAGGTCGCCTATAATTGTATGTTCAATTCCTTAAACCCCTTTTTGGTAACGTTTGCTAATTTTTCCACTTGACCAGTTAACTGATAGAGCCATGCTCTGTTTCTATATAAAGCTATAAGATTTAAAAGTGATTCAAGTGCCCAACCAGTTTTCACTCCTATAAATGGTTCATTCCAAATATCATCATTTATCTCAGATCTCTTTATTCGTTTCAATTCTAAATTCTCTAAGGATCCTTTAAATGGTGATTTCTTCCAAATTGGACACAATGTTGACATGCCTAAAATAATTTGTTTCACTTTACCATCTAATGGTAGATGAGTTGTCCAGGTTCCATCGCTCAATGCCCAAATTAAATGTCCAGGACTTTGAATAGTAGCTTTTCTGCAACTAAACAAAGTTCCTCTTCTGACTGTAAAAGTGCTGGTTAAATTGAGAGTATTCTTAAGACCTCGACAAAAAAATAACCATATTTCAAAGCAGCAGCCAACAAAAAAATTCTTTGGATTACTAAGTCTACATTACTACAATCATACACTTTTTCACATTTCCACCATGGTACTATTTTATTCTTTTTTTCTCCTAATAAAGTTGTTCTGTCATTGACCCAGGGTAATACTAAAAACACTTTTCCCTCCCATGTAAAACACCAAGGAGTTTTTGCCATATACTGAAAATGGGAATATAAGGTCATAGACCAAACTGAATCCCAAACTATTTCCTTTTCCTGTAGGGTTCGATTCTTTTTCTCACATTTCGTCTCGGTTACCCATACACTGGTGTTTGTTGTAGCCATTTTAGGATAATAACGCCATCCTTTGTTCCCTACATCTCCCTCTAATCCCGGTTTAGCTACAAATCGTCCTTTACATTCCCACATAGTTGAATATACTGGTGATTCTTCTCCAACTTTAACCTTTTGCAATTCCTAAGTTTCTCTAGGTTCTTGTTTACAATCCACAGTCTCATTTTGTAGGACAAGGCCTCAAGGACAAGAGTCCAAGTACTGATAGCCTGACGAATAGAGACTTGTTAGAACTTGTAGGGCACAAGCCCTGGGAGCAAAGGAACAAGCTAACTGCAGGCCCCTGAGCCAGCACAGTTAAGGAGGCAACCAGACGGACAGAGAAACAAGTAGCCAGATAAGGGAACGGATGGCGCCAATATGTAATTAAGAAAGCCGCGTAGAAAGAAACTCCCTAACCTTGGAATAAAAATTATTGCTAGGTCAAGATAAACTAGTAAGTACCTATTGTTCTAATGGTGTGCCTTAAATATTAACCAATCAGTGTTTTTTACGCTTAAGATTTAACCAATCAGTGTGTAATATGTAGAAGGCAGAAACATATATAATTGTAAGAAAATCACTAATAAATGGACACTTGCTTGCATCAAGCTGTGTCCCGTCTCTTCATTTGCCGCATCATTTCCATATTCCAATTTGGTCAAGTTCATGGTTAAGATTCCCCATGGAATAGATCCACCTACTGCCCTCGGTATTGGTAAACAAGCAGTGATTTGTGAAACTTTTTGTAAATTGGCAAATTCTTTAATCAATCCTACCATTAGATTTTCCTCTGTCGTTTGTTTGGGAATTTCAATTACTTGTTCTGTCTCTATTTGTCTTTTGTTCCTGTCCACCAAGTCAGCCCATGATCCTGTCAACACAATCAACCAACATAAAATCCACAAAACAATTATGATCTGATACAAAAAATTAGACATGTTTCAAAGTCAATTTTAAAGTCTTTGGGTCACGGTTGATAATCTTCCATGGAACAGGTGCTTTCTTCACCCGAGTATAATGTATCCGAGCATCCGATTCTGCTATTTTGATAGCTGTAAAAGTGGTTAACAGTACTTGGAAAGGTCCTTTCCAACGTTCCTGCAAAGGTTCAGAGGTCCAGGTCTTCACATAGACATAATCTCCTGGTTGAAAATCATGCACTGAATCTTCCAGGGATAAAGGTCTGTTCCAAATTACTGCTCTCCGAATTGCAGTCAAAGTTTTTCCTAGAGAAAGCAAATAGTTATATACATCCTGCTTTCCTTTTACATGTACATTTGGATTTGGTTCTGGAGATTCATATGGTTTTCCATATAATAATTCATAAGGACTGACTGAGGTTCCACTCTTTGGCTGTACCCTGATACATAATAATGCCAATGGAAGTGCCTGAGGCCACTTTAAACTGGTTTCTTGACAAATCTTGCTTATTTGTCGTTTCAAAGTTTGATTCATCCTTTCCACTTTCCCACTAGATTGTGGTCTCCAAGAGGCATGTAAATCCCAATTAATACCTAATACTTTACTAACACTTTGGACTACTTCAGCAACAAAGTGTGGACCTCTGTCAGAAGAAATTCCAATAGGAACTCCAAATCTCGGAATTATTTCCTGTAATAACCACTTCACCACCTCTTTTGCTTGTGTAGTGCGACAGGGAAGGGCTTCTGGCCATCCTGTAAAAGTATCAACCCCTACCAGGATGTACCAGTACCCATTTTGTCTGGGTAATTCTAAAAAATCTACTTGCCAATAATCTTCAGGTTCTACACCAGATTTCAGTCTACCCATTTAAACCTTTTTCTTAATCATTGGATTATTTTTCAAACATACTTGACACTTTGCAGTTACTATTTTAGCTATTCCCAACATCTTAACTGATACTACTTGTTTTCATAAAGATGTTACTAAAGCTTCTGCTCCCCAGTGACATTCTTGATGCCTTGTTTAAATTATCTCTCTCATTAAAAAAGGTGGAATTACTACCTGTCCATTAGGAGTTATCCACCATCCAGCTAAGTTTTTCTTAGCATTTAATAATTGACCTAATTTGTCATCTTCTTCTAAATATCTCGGTTTTTCCCTAGGAAGGGTTACTGTTTTAAAAGGAATTATTGCCATTTGCGATGCTTCTTTGCTACCTTTTTTGCTGTTTTATCAGCTAAATTATTTCCAACTATTCTTTTTATATTTCCAATCTGATGTGCTTTACAGTGCATGATTGCTACTTGACCCGGCTTTTGAACTGCTTGCAATAATCATAAAATTTCTGTTTGATGCTTGATGTTTGATCCTTGAGAGGACAATAACCCTCTCTCTTTCCACAAGGCTCCATGGACATGCACTACCCCAAAGGCATATTTTGAATCAGTCCAGATATTTACTTTCTTGTCTTTGCTTAGCTCTAAGGCCCGGATTAAAGCAATGAGTTCCGCTTTTTGTGCTGATGTGGTACTCGCCAATGTCCCTGCTTCTATAACTCTGGTGTCTGTTGTTACCGCATATGCGGCATATCGGACTCCTTGTTCCATGAAGCTGCTTCCGTCAGTATACAATTCCCAGTCTGGTTGTTCCAATGGTACATCTTTCAAATCCTCACGACTGGAATAAACATACTCGATGGTAGCCAAACAATCATGTTCTAGTTGTCCTTCTTCCTGTATAGAACTTAAAAATACTGCAGGATTTACCAGGTTAGTTGTTTTTAGAATCACATCATCTTGTTCAGTCAGCACCACCTGGTACTTCATCATTCGGCTGGGAGACAGCCAATGTCCCCCCTTCTGTTCTAAAACAGTTATCACCATGTGTGGAACATAGACTGTTATTGTTATTCCCAAAGTCAATTTCCGAGCTTCTTGTATGAGCATCACTGTTGCGGCTACTGCTCGAAGGCAGTTTGGCCACCCTTTACTCACTGTGTCCAGTTGTTTAGAGAAGTATCCGACTGGTCGTTTCCAGCTTCCCATCTTCTGGGTTAGCACTCCCAGTGCCAGGTGTTGCCTTTCATGAACAAACAACTGGAAATCTTTGGTTAGATCCGGCAGTCCCAAAGCAGGTGCAGACATTAAGGCACGTTTCAACTCTACAAAAGCCTTTTGTTGTTGTGGGCCCCATACAAAGGGAGAGTTCTTTTGGGCCTCATACAGCAGTTTAGCTATTAGCCCATAGTTCATGATCCAAAGGCGACACCACCCAGTCATTCCCAAAAATGCTCTGAGTTCATGAATATTTCTCGGCTCAGGTATACCACAAATAGCTTCTTTGTGATCTTTTCCTAATTGTCGTCGTCCTTTTAAAATCTCAAAGCCGAGATATATCACAGTCTGGCAGGCTATTTGGGCTTTCTTCCTGGATACCTTATACCCATTTAGTCCCAGGAAATTCAAAAGGTCAATAGTCACCTATATACAAATAAATCTTTCTTCTATAACAATCAATATATCATCCACATATTGTAAAAATAAATGTCCAGGTCTTGGTTTGTCCTGTTTCCAGATTTCAAATTCCTTTGCTAAATGATTTCCAAAAATAGTTGGACTGTTTTTAAATCCTTGGGGTAATCTAGTCCATGTCAGCTGCATCTTTTGGTTTGAGGATTTTCCCATTTAAAAGCAAACAGTTTTCTGGTTTCCTTTTCCAAAGGTATACAAAAGAAAGCATCTTTTAAATCAAGCACTGTAAACCACTGATAATACTCCCTCAATGCTGTTAACAGTGTATAAGGGTTTGCTACTACAGGATAAATATCCTTAACTATTTGATTTACTGCTCTCAAGTCTTGTACCAGTCTATATTCACCCGAAGGTTTTCTGACTGGTAAAATAGGAGTATTATACTCAGATTCACATTCTTCCAAAATTTTATACTCCAAAAATTTATCAATCAATTTCTTCAATTCCTGTCTCACTTCCGGTTTGATTGGATATTGTTTAATTCTCACTGTTCCTGCGCCTTCCTTCAAATCTATTTTAACAGGTTCTGCTAGTTTCAATTTACCAAGAATATTTGTTTCCCATACAGTAGGGATCACTGCCAAATCCACCTCCAGTGGAATTTCTTGTTTTCCTTTACCTTTTCTTGTATCATCAGGATTTCTCCCGTTTTTGACTCAGGTATTTTCAAGAAAAGTTCTCCTTCGTCAAAAACAATCTGTACATTTAATTTGGATAACAAATCTCTTCCTAAAAAGGGTATCGGACATTCTGGTACATACAAAAATTCATGTGTAATTATCTTATTTCCAAATTTCAAATCCAGGGGTTGCAGGAATGGCCTGTTTTTGTTCCAGGTTTTCCTTTACAGGTATTTAATATAAAAAAATGTTGCTCCTGTATCCACTCCCAATCTCACAGGTTGAGCAACATATTTTTTCTTCACTTTCTTATTATCAAAAGTTATAGCCATTACCAAATTATCTCTAATAGTTAGCTTACATTCATCCTGCCAATCCTTTCTTTGTCTTAAGTAAAAAACAAATCCACATCTGGCATTTTATTCATTTCCCTTCTCTTTTACAATACAGCATTAACTGCAAAATAGTGTTATAATTCAGTGTCCCATTCGTTGGGCCACTTTTCCTGATCATCCAATATATACAAAGGCCACCAATTATTACAATACTCAAATTATTACAATACTCAAATTATTACAATACTCAATCATCTGGCTCTTTTGCAGGTCATCCTGTAAATTTCCCCAATGTGCCAATAAACATACCAACAAAAAATTTTTCGGGATTTTGCCATTTACAACAAGATTACCCATGCTTTTACTTTTAAACAACCGAGTTAACTTAGTTGCCATGGTATAATTACTCACAGTACAATACACAATTATTCAACTCTGTCACTCCGATCCGCGGATCCACACTCCACACTCGCTTTCATGCTCAATTGCACATCTCACCCTTACAGCCACACTCACACTTTCCCACAGTTACTTTAAGCAAACATATAACACAATATTATACCTCTTAATTTTCTTCTTAATACACAAACACAAAACAACAAAAACAAAAGCTTCTTCTAACTTCTTGTTAGAGGCACTACCTTAGAGAACACTATAGCATATAGTTTCTCTTGTTTCCACTTTTGTCCAACCCTGCAATAGCTTTCGCTTATGTCTTACGGGCAGACGCCTAGGCTTCCACTTCCACAAGGATCCTTTTAGTCCAACCCTGCGCAGCTTTCACCGCGTCTGACAGGCAGACTTACTCAGTGGGACTCCAACCCACTGGTGGGACTCCATCCCACTCTTTCCCATACAATTATTATAGTGGGACTCCCCCCCACTTTCTCTAGTGCACTTACTTACTTACTTTAGTGGGACTCCCGCCCACTTACTACAATTAAAAAAAGAAGTGTCTTACCAAATATCCAGGGAACGTCGCGAAGAGCCTTACGGATCGGGGATCGATGGGTATCCCCGAGAAATCCTCGGTGCCGGCTGGAACCGATCAGGTCCCCAACTCCTCCGGTCTCCTTCAGCGAGGTCCCATCTGGGTCGCCAAAACTGTTACCGAAATCTCGGAATGAAAAACTTATCGACACCAATGTGATGTAGATAAGCAGACACTTCTTTATTGACGGCCGGGTGCGTGAGTGAGTCCTCTCATGATCAACCCACGCCAGGTCTCAAAATCAGACACCATATATAGAACTTATTCATACATATTCATTAAGTATTCATGAATAACCATGATATTTCCCATAAATCATTAACATATTCTCCTCCTATATCTGATTCTGCACAGTAGAGCTTAGAAAGGTCTAGAAATGGGTCTGGGGTACGATTTGGGTAGGTGGTATATGAGTCGGTGGTCGCGATCTCCCCCTGACGGAATTACCTTTTACTAAAGTTCAGAGTTTCTTGGCAGGTAACTACAAGCTGTTCCAGTCGATTCTCCCCAGTTTCCATTAATCCTACATTCTGACATCTCAATATACTTTCTATATACAGAAGACTGGTCAAATACAAAAAAACCTTTCAACCCTAGAGATATTACCTAAGTTTTAACAATGGTTCCAGCCCCTTCTTCTAGCCTTGGTACAAGACATACAGATGATCTCATAGCAACTTTTACTGTGCAACTATAAGTTTCATTAAAAATATTTCTTATCCTTCTATTTTTCAATTTTATAAAATTATTTTATAAAATCAATTAATCAATCAAATAAAGTCAATCAATCTTAACTTATTAACAAATCGATAACATTTCCCCCCTTTGAAAGTGTTGAAAATCATTATTTCAATACTTTCACATTATTTATATATCTTTTGTTTCAACATATTTTGGTGGTGGGCTATATCTTGGTGGACTAGTAGGTACTTCTCTCATAATCATACGATTGACTACAATCCTATTGGTAAACTGCTTCTTCAAACATACATATACTAACATGACCATCAAAAAGACAATCAATAACAAAAACAAAGTTTTGATTATGGATTATATCCAAGAGCTCAAGTTCCATCCTAATTTGTTAAAAATTTTTCCAAGCCAATCTTCTAACATATCCTTTTGAATTGTTTCAGTTTCTTTTTCAATTTTCCTAATACGTCTAGACCATGTACCACATCCTGAGTGACATTTGGAATGTGGATACGACAGTGGTCCAGTTTATCCTTGAGATATCCACATACTCCATGTTCTTTAAGTAGGAGCATATCTAGTGCCATTCTATTTTATACAGTCATTCTGGAGGTCGCCTATAATTGTATGTTCAATTCCTTAAACCCCTTTTTGGTAACGTTTGCTAATTTTTCCACTTGACCAGTTAACTGATAGAGCCATGCTCTGTTTCTATATAAAGCTATAAGATTTAAAAGTGATTCAAGTGCCCAACCAGTTTTCACTCCTATAAATGGTTCATTCCAAATATCATCATTTATCTCAGATCTCTTTATTCGTTTCAATTCTAAATTCTCTAAGGATCCTTTAAATGGTGATTTCTTCCAAATTGGACACAATGTTGACATGCCTAAAATAATTTGTTTCACTTTACCATCTAATGGTAGATGAGTTGTCCAGGTTCCATCGCTCAATGCCCAAATTAAATGTCCAGGACTTTGAATAGTAGCTTTTCTGCAACTAAACAAAGTTCCTCTTCTGACTGTAAAAGTGCTGGTTAAATTGAGAGTATTCTTAAGACCTCGACAAAAAAATAACCATATTTCAAAGCAGCAGCCAACAAAAAAATTCTTTGGATTACTAAGTCTACATTACTACAATCATACACTTTTTCACATTTCCACCATGGTACTATTTTATTCTTTTTTTCTCCTAATAAAGTTGTTCTGTCATTGACCCAGGGTAATACTAAAAACACTTTTCCCTCCCATGTAAAACACCAAGGAGTTTTTGCCATATACTGAAAATGGGAATATAAGGTCATAGACCAAACTGAATCCCAAACTATTTCCTTTTCCTGTAGGGTTCGATTCTTTTTCTCACATTTCGTCTCGGTTACCCATACACTGGTGTTTGTTGTAGCCATTTTAGGATAATAACGCCATCCTTTGTTCCCTACATCTCCCTCTAATCCCGGTTTAGCTACAAATCGTCCTTTACATTCCCACATAGTTGAATATACTGGTGATTCTTCTCCAACTTTAACCTTTTGCAATTCCTAAGTTTCTCTAGGTTCTTGTTTACAATCCACAGTCTCATTTTGTAGGACAAGGCCTCAAGGACAAGAGTCCAAGTACTGATAGCCTGACGAATAGAGACTTGTTAGAACTTGTAGGGCACAAGCCCTGGGAGCAAAGGAACAAGCTAACTGCAGGCCCCTGAGCCAGCACAGTTAAGGAGGCAACCAGACGGACAGAGAAACAAGTAGCCAGATAAGGGAACGGATGGCGCCAATATGTAATTAAGAAAGCCGCGTAGAAAGAAACTCCCTAACCTTGGAATAAAAATTATTGCTAGGTCAAGATAAACTAGTAAGTACCTATTGTTCTAATGGTGTGCCTTAAATATTAACCAATCAGTGTTTTTTACGCTTAAGATTTAACCAATCAGTGTGTAATATGTAGAAGGCAGAAACATATATAATTGTAAGAAAATCACTAATAAATGGACACTTGCTTGCATCAAGCTGTGTCCCGTCTCTTCATTTGCCGCATCATTTCCATATTCCAATTTGGTCAAGTTCATGGTTAAGATTCCCCATGGAATAGATCCACCTACTGCCCTCGGTATTGGTAAACAAGCAGTGATTTGTGAAACTTTTTGTAAATTGGCAAATTCTTTAATCAATCCTACCATT
Organism: Falco peregrinus; assembly: GCF_023634155.1. Classification (NCBI taxonomy): domain Eukaryota; kingdom Metazoa; phylum Chordata; class Aves; order Falconiformes; family Falconidae; genus Falco; species Falco peregrinus. Next base: position 2,398,190 of record NC_073743.1, on the reverse strand, counting down.
AGATTTTCCTCTGTCGTTTGTTTGGGAATTTCAATTACTTGTTCTGTCTCTATTTGTCTTTTGTTCCTGTCCACCAAGTCAGCCCATGATCCTGTCAACACAATCAACCAACATAAAATCCACAAAACAATTATGATCTGATACAAAAAATTAGACATGTTTCAAAGTCAATTTTAAAGTCTTTGGGTCACGGTTGATAATCTTCCATGGAACAGGTGCTTTCTTCACCCGAGTATAATGTATCCGAGCATCCGATTCTGCTATTTTGATAGCTGTAAAAGTGGTTAACAGTACTTGGAAAGGTCCTTTCCAACGTTCCTGCAAAGGTTCAGAGGTCCAGGTCTTCACATAGACATAATCTCCTGGTTGAAAATCATGCACTGAATCTTCCAGGGATAAAGGTCTGTTCCAAATTACTGCTCTCCGAATTGCAGTCAAAGTTTTTCCTAGAGAAAGCAAATAGTTATATACATCCTGCTTTCCTTTTACATGTACATTTGGATTTGGTTCTGGAGATTCATATGGTTTTCCATATAATAATTCATAAGGACTGACTGAGGTTCCACTCTTTGGCTGTACCCTGATACATAATAATGCCAATGGAAGTGCCTGAGGCCACTTTAAACTGGTTTCTTGACAAATCTTGCTTATTTGTCGTTTCAAAGTTTGATTCATCCTTTCCACTTTCCCACTAGATTGTGGTCTCCAAGAGGCATGTAAATCCCAATTAATACCTAATACTTTACTAACACTTTGGACTACTTCAGCAACAAAGTGTGGACCTCTGTCAGAAGAAATTCCAATAGGAACTCCAAATCTCGGAATTATTTCCTGTAATAACCACTTCACCACCTCTTTTGCTTGTGTAGTGCGACAGGGAAGGGCTTCTGGCCATCCTGTAAAAGTATCAACCCCTACCAGGATGTACCAGTACCCATTTTGTCTGGGTAATTCTAAAAAATCTACTTGCCAATAATCTTCAGGTTCTACACCAGATTTCAGTCTACCCATTTAAACCTTTTTCTTAATCATTGGATTATTTTTCAAACATACTTGACACTTTGCAGTTACTATTTTAGCTATTCCCAACATCTTAACTGATACTACTTGTTTTCATAAAGATGTTACTAAAGCTTCTGCTCCCCAGTGACATTCTTGATGCCTTGTTTAAATTATCTCTCTCATTAAAAAAGGTGGAATTACTACCTGTCCATTAGGAGTTATCCACCATCCAGCTAAGTTTTTCTTAGCATTTAATAATTGACCTAATTTGTCATCTTCTTCTAAATATCTCGGTTTTTCCCTAGGAAGGGTTACTGTTTTAAAAGGAATTATTGCCATTTGCGATGCTTCTTTGCTACCTTTTTTGCTGTTTTATCAGCTAAATTATTTCCAACTATTCTTTTTATATTTCCAATCTGATGTGCTTTACAGTGCATGATTGCTACTTGACCCGGCTTTTGAACTGCTTGCAATAATCATAAAATTTCTGTTTGATGCTTGATGTTTGATCCTTGAGAGGACAATAACCCTCTCTCTTTCCACAAGGCTCCATGGACATGCACTACCCCAAAGGCATATTTTGAATCAGTCCAGATATTTACTTTCTTGTCTTTGCTTAGCTCTAAGGCCCGGATTAAAGCAATGAGTTCCGCTTTTTGTGCTGATGTGGTACTCGCCAATGTCCCTGCTTCTATAACTCTGGTGTCTGTTGTTACCGCATATGCGGCATATCGGACTCCTTGTTCCATGAAGCTGCTTCCGTCAGTATACAATTCCCAGTCTGGTTGTTCCAATGGTACATCTTTCAAATCCTCACGACTGGAATAAACATACTCGATGGTAGCCAAACAATCATGTTCTAGTTGTCCTTCTTCCTGTATAGAACTTAAAAATACTGCAGGATTTACCAGGTTAGTTGTTTTTAGAATCACATCATCTTGTTCAGTCAGCACCACCTGGTACTTCATCATTCGGCTGGGAGACAGCCAATGTCCCCCCTTCTGTTCTAAAACAGTTATCACCATGTGTGGAACATAGACTGTTATTGTTATTCCCAAAGTCAATTTCCGAGCTTCTTGTATGAGCATCACTGTTGCGGCTACTGCTCGAAGGCAGTTTGGCCACCCTTTACTCACTGTGTCCAGTTGTTTAGAGAAGTATCCGACTGGTCGTTTCCAGCTTCCCATCTTCTGGGTTAGCACTCCCAGTGCCAGGTGTTGCCTTTCATGAACAAACAACTGGAAATCTTTGGTTAGATCCGGCAGTCCCAAAGCAGGTGCAGACATTAAGGCACGTTTCAACTCTACAAAAGCCTTTTGTTGTTGTGGGCCCCATACAAAGGGAGAGTTCTTTTGGGCCTCATACAGCAGTTTAGCTATTAGCCCATAGTTCATGATCCAAAGGCGACACCACCCAGTCATTCCCAAAAATGCTCTGAGTTCATGAATATTTCTCGGCTCAGGTATACCACAAATAGCTTCTTTGTGATCTTTTCCTAATTGTCGTCGTCCTTTTAAAATCTCAAAGCCGAGATATATCACAGTCTGGCAGGCTATTTGGGCTTTCTTCCTGGATACCTTATACCCATTTAGTCCCAGGAAATTCAAAAGGTCAATAGTCACCTATATACAAATAAATCTTTCTTCTATAACAATCAATATATCATCCACATATTGTAAAAATAAATGTCCAGGTCTTGGTTTGTCCTGTTTCCAGATTTCAAATTCCTTTGCTAAATGATTTCCAAAAATAGTTGGACTGTTTTTAAATCCTTGGGGTAATCTAGTCCATGTCAGCTGCATCTTTTGGTTTGAGGATTTTCCCATTTAAAAGCAAACAGTTTTCTGGTTTCCTTTTCCAAAGGTATACAAAAGAAAGCATCTTTTAAATCAAGCACTGTAAACCACTGATAATACTCCCTCAATGCTGTTAACAGTGTATAAGGGTTTGCTACTACAGGATAAATATCCTTAACTATTTGATTTACTGCTCTCAAGTCTTGTACCAGTCTATATTCACCCGAAGGTTTTCTGACTGGTAAAATAGGAGTATTATACTCAGATTCACATTCTTCCAAAATTTTATACTCCAAAAATTTATCAATCAATTTCTTCAATTCCTGTCTCACTTCCGGTTTGATTGGATATTGTTTAATTCTCACTGTTCCTGCGCCTTCCTTCAAATCTATTTTAACAGGTTCTGCTAGTTTCAATTTACCAAGAATATTTGTTTCCCATACAGTAGGGATCACTGCCAAATCCACCTCCAGTGGAATTTCTTGTTTTCCTTTACCTTTTCTTGTATCATCAGGATTTCTCCCGTTTTTGACTCAGGTATTTTCAAGAAAAGTTCTCCTTCGTCAAAAACAATCTGTACATTTAATTTGGATAACAAATCTCTTCCTAAAAAGGGTATCGGACATTCTGGTACATACAAAAATTCATGTGTAATTATCTTATTTCCAAATTTCAAATCCAGGGGTTGCAGGAATGGCCTGTTTTTGTTCCAGGTTTTCCTTTACAGGTATTTAATATAAAAAAATGTTGCTCCTGTATCCACTCCCAATCTCACAGGTTGAGCAACATATTTTTTCTTCACTTTCTTATTATCAAAAGTTATAGCCATTACCAAATTATCTCTAATAGTTAGCTTACATTCATCCTGCCAATCCTTTCTTTGTCTTAAGTAAAAAACAAATCCACATCTGGCATTTTATTCATTTCCCTTCTCTTTTACAATACAGCATTAACTGCAAAATAGTGTTATAATTCAGTGTCCCATTCGTTGGGCCACTTTTCCTGATCATCCAATATATACAAAGGCCACCAATTATTACAATACTCAAATTATTACAATACTCAAATTATTACAATACTCAATCATCTGGCTCTTTTGCAGGTCATCCTGTAAATTTCCCCAATGTGCCAATAAACATACCAACAAAAAATTTTTCGGGATTTTGCCATTTACAACAAGATTACCCATGCTTTTACTTTTAAACAACCGAGTTAACTTAGTTGCCATGGTATAATTACTCACAGTACAATACACAATTATTCAACTCTGTCACTCCGATCCGCGGATCCACACTCCACACTCGCTTTCATGCTCAATTGCACATCTCACCCTTACAGCCACACTCACACTTTCCCACAGTTACTTTAAGCAAACATATAACACAATATTATACCTCTTAATTTTCTTCTTAATACACAAACACAAAACAACAAAAACAAAAGCTTCTTCTAACTTCTTGTTAGAGGCACTACCTTAGAGAACACTATAGCATATAGTTTCTCTTGTTTCCACTTTTGTCCAACCCTGCAATAGCTTTCGCTTATGTCTTACGGGCAGACGCCTAGGCTTCCACTTCCACAAGGATCCTTTTAGTCCAACCCTGCGCAGCTTTCACCGCGTCTGACAGGCAGACTTACTCAGTGGGACTCCAACCCACTGGTGGGACTCCATCCCACTCTTTCCCATACAATTATTATAGTGGGACTCCCCCCCACTTTCTCTAGTGCACTTACTTACTTACTTTAGTGGGACTCCCGCCCACTTACTACAATTAAAAAAAGAAGTGTCTTACCAAATATCCAGGGAACGTCGCGAAGAGCCTTACGGATCGGGGATCGATGGGTATCCCCGAGAAATCCTCGGTGCCGGCTGGAACCGATCAGGTCCCCAACTCCTCCGGTCTCCTTCAGCGAGGTCCCATCTGGGTCGCCAAAACTGTTACCGAAATCTCGGAATGAAAAACTTATCGACACCAATGTGATGTAGATAAGCAGACACTTCTTTATTGACGGCCGGGTGCGTGAGTGAGTCCTCTCATGATCAACCCACGCCAGGTCTCAAAATCAGACACCATATATAGAACTTATTCATACATATTCATTAAGTATTCATGAATAACCATGATATTTCCCATAAATCATTAACATATTCTCCTCCTATATCTGATTCTGCACAGTAGAGCTTAGAAAGGTCTAGAAATGGGTCTGGGGTACGATTTGGGTAGGTGGTATATGAGTCGGTGGTCGCGATCTCCCCCTGCCGGAATTACCTTTTACTAAAGTTCACAGTTTCTTGGCAGGTAACTACAAGCTGTTCCAGTCGATTCTCCCCAGTTTCCATTAATCCTACATTCTGACATCTCAATATACTTTCTATATACAGAAGACTGGTCAAATACAAAAAAAACTTTCAACCCTAGAGTTATTACCTAAGTTTTAACAATGGTTCCAGCCCCTTCTTCTAGCCTTGGTACAAGACATACAGATGATCTCATAGCAACTTTTACTGTGCAACTATAAGTTTCATTAAAAATATTTCTTATCCTTCTATTTTTCAATTTTATAAAATTATTTTATAAAATCAATTAATCAATCAAATAAAGTCAATCAATCTTAACTTATTAACAAATCGATAACACTATGGGGTACAAAAGGGGACGTCTTCACAGATTGGTGAAGAAACAATGACTTCCTATATGGTGGCACTAAATAAACAATAAGAATTGAGAAGCATGTGATGGGAACACGCAGTAGGGGTCTGGATGGACCTGTTCACGATATACAACCAGGGGACTATGTATATGTTAAGTGTTTTACAGATAAAACCCTGGAACCACAGTGGACCGGACCTTTTCAAGTCCTACTCACCACCTACACTGCAATCAAGGTTGAGGGACAGAATTCTTAGATTCACCATACCCGGATTAAGAAAGCCCCTGCAACTTCGTGGAAAGTAACCCCAGATAAAAAAGAACTGAAACTCAAATTTACTCGGACAAATGGGAACAATGTGGGTGGCAAGTAAGTGAACCTGAGCGAGTGTGGATCCACCATATGGGAAGGGCACTACAACAAACAATATAGAACAAAAGAGTCTGGGACTGAGCTGTGGCGAATGAAGAGACGGGACGCAGCTTGATGCAAGCAAATGTCGATTTATTGTACAGAATCACGAGTTTATATATGTTTTCAGAAGCTGTGTGCTTTAAACAGATTGGTTCTTTAAGCTAAGAATTACATACTAGGCAATCCCTGATTGGTGGTTAACTACCATCAATTAACAGCAAGGTGCTATCTTTCCTTGGCGCCATCCTTGGTGCCATCCTTGGTGCCATCCATCTCCCATTCCCCTGTGCTCTGTAAACATGCCTCATCATGTTAATTGTTGTCTAGACAAGCTCCAGCACATTCCCCTCAGCTAACTGATTGCCACGCATGGTCCTAGTTTCCAACCCGCTCCTGCACTGAGCCAGTGGCCAGTCTTGCCCAACTTGTTATCAGTAAGCCCCAACTCAAACAAAGATATTTTGATCAAAACAGATTTTATATGTATATATGAGGAACGTTTAGATTCTTAAAATGATCAATAGTGGGTTTAAACCATTTGTGGTTTTTTGTACCCTCACTCTTGCCTACTACCAAGACCCTGATAACTGGCCTTGGAATCATGCCCAGAAAAAACACACTGGAATAATGGGAAAGGTGGACTCAAAGACGAAACTAGCTATGGTGTTTTTTTCTGAAAATGAGGTGTACCAAAGGAATCAATGGGACTGGGAGGATGTACACAAAGTCGACCGAAGTAGGGTGTCAAACATATAATGAAAAGGATAACACCAAGATTTTGGGAGACACCCTGATTAATGTCAGAAAGGTAGATAAGGAATTTACCCTTCTAAATACAACCATGTGCTTTAATTCACGGGAATGTTGGCACAATTTTACCTTAACCGAGCCCATCTTTATAATATGCCTAGGAAAGGAATCCCCAAGAACAGCTCTGACTTATAAGATCAAAATAACAATCATGCTAACCACTGTTCCTACCACCACCACAGTTACAACAACCCCATTAACGCTTGATCTTAAATTAACTAAACCAGATCCAAAGATTTATACAATTGGACCATATGTAATCAGAAATACAGGTCAGCAACAAATGTTGTTTAACCCAGAATGGTCTCTTAAAAGAATAGAGTTACAAATACAAGTCAATGTTTCTGATGTTAAGCCATCCTGTTCCCCCTTCTTACGGACCTCTTATGAGGGATGGACAACTTGGTTAAGAAAAAGGGGAAATATCTATCGAAACAGAATAGTCAGAGATGTAACTGGAATGTTGGGAACAGGACTCGGAGTATTAAATTCCATAGACTCAGAGGTGATAATGAATAAACTAGCCGCCACCACGGCCGATCTATCAAAACTACAACAACCACTAAAATCTTCATTATTAGCATTAGGGGCACACCAATGGTTGATATCGAAGGTACTCCCCAGGTGGGAACAAATAAACATGGAAGATCATCAACTCATCACTAAGGCATTAGGCGGTTTACAGGATGACGTCGCCCTTGCTCTAAGTTGTATCCAAGCCCAAATGTGGATGCAATCAATAGCTGCATCCATAATAAGAGAAGGAGAGGAAGGCATATTTCCTACGGAAATTCGAAAGATGGTTTGGGACAACGCTACGGAGGTAGAAAGAAAACTCCAGTCATGGTGGAAAATGGTGAACTTTACCTACGACCCCAACACACACACAATCACAGCTTTTGTATTAACCATACGTAATGCAGTAATAATTACCATACACCCCATTGTAGCCCTTGGAATTAACCATAATGGGGTGCTCCTATACCCTTTTGAACATAGAACATGGGCCAGAAAGATAGGCGACAAGTGGCAAACAGTAGATTTAGAATCTTGTATTATGTGAGAACAGCAGGGCTTCCTCTGTGAAAGCAATACTATAATGGCTCAGGATACTTGTTTAGATACAGATCAGAAAATATGTCATTTCGAGGCCCGACCAAATGCAAACTTGAAAACAGTAATTATATATGCAGGGAAGGGATGTGCGTGTTTGAGAACTAAATGTAACACAATAACCATAGATGGGGAGGTAAAGGAGACTGCACAGTATTCAAATTATTGTATTTGTAATTTTACTACTATCACAGGATGCGATTTTAGTTACTCAGCCCCAGTAGTGTCTCATCAATTCTTAAAATCCAACTTTACCCCATCACAGATAATAATTCCTACCCCCATAGGACTAAATATAAGCAGTATAAAAGAACTATTAAAACATGCAGATTTACAACGTATACTGGAAGAAACCAAAGAAAAGGGACACGAAACTCTTCTTATGATCCATCATGATGTAGAGGGGATCAAGAAAGTTTTAAAAAAGGTAGAACAGGATGGAAACCATAATTGGTGGGATACTCTCTTTGGCTGGTCACCTTCTGCAACAGGAATTCTTAACACTCTGGTACACCCCATTGTGATCTTATTGATCAGTTTAGGAATTTCCTTAATACTAACCATTGTGTTATATTTGTGGGTTTGGAGAATGTTTAAAAGGGTAACACTTATGTATGATGCTTTATATCAATCGGGAAGACTGCTTAAGTAAAAGAATTTACTTAGTTTGATAGAAAAGGGGAGATTGATATGAAGAAATAGTGTGAAATGGGGACAATGGACACCAATGTGATTGTATACGTCTGCTCAGGAATGTGGCAATGGTGACTAGTCATGGGTGCGGTGTCTGGTCACATAGGCACACAGCTTTGAGGAGACGCCTACAGTTTTGAGGAGATGCCTGCCCTTCTTCCTCTAACAAAGGGGCTATTTAAAAAAGAATGAGAAAAGGATGAGAGACATTCCAAGGCTCTCTAGAGGGAGGGAGTGCTAAGTCTCCTTGCTGGAGAAGATCGGATGGTCGGATGGTCACAAGAACATGAATCACCTACAAACCTGCAAGACCACCACATTCCAGGAAATGGACTGATAAGCTAATTAACATACGAAGCCGGGGTTTAGGTAACGAATATGTATAGGCGTTAATTGAATATTCATTTGTTTTATTGTATAATTGTGAGATGGTTCGTCACTTTTGGCATGCATGCTTGTGGAGGAGCAATCCCCCATGCATCTGCGTGCAATAAACATACCTACTTTATAACTTTCGAGTTATAGAGTCTAATTCCGCACGTCACCAAGGCCTCATAAATCTACAGGCATTCTGTGACAATATAGTAATAAGTTTTGTTTTGAAGGTTGTAGCTAATATCCTAGCTAACAAATTTACCTTTCCTTAAGGCTGAATAGTGAGTGGATTTGTTCCGAACCCTAAGCAAGAGGCAGTACAGCAATGCGCTGCCACCAGAAAAGACTAGGGCTGTACTTGTGATTTCAGGAACCATCTTCTGCTTTGGCTATTGTGATGATGTGAGCAGGTAGTGATTATACCAAGTCTCTGCCCCTTAAAGGGTGTATTTCCTGGGAGATGGTCTGGCACAGCATGCTGTCCCCTCTTTATTTTTCACTTCTACACTTCCAAGCTATCAGATGGCCCTAAATTATTATCCTTATTTTAACTGAAAGGAAAAGAAAACCTGTCAAAGATGGATCAGATTGTTTGGTAAATCACACTGTTCTGTGCACAGGGGAATTAAAACTGAACAAAAGTGATTCTTCTCTTCATCTTCCTATTTCTGGCCTATGTCTGAAAGCCCTAGTCTAACTTAAATCAGTCCCAAAATTTCTCAATGTCTCAAAGACAGAAATAGCTCTTCATATCTGTTTTCTGGGCAAAGTACTAGCAGGTAAATGCACCATAGCCATAACCTCTGCAACTGCTGACTCCTTATCAGTACCTCATCACCTGTATTGGAATAAAAGTTGTATCCAGGTTAAAGTTGTTAATGTTGCTATATGCTAAGTGGCAGGTTGCACTCTCTTCACAGCTCTTCTTCAAATGCATAATAATGCAGTGTTAACACAGAAATAAAAACTTATGGTAAAGAAACAGAGTATAAATTAAATTAAAAACTAAGGTGTCTGATTTCAGAAACTGAGGCAGCTATACCAAAATATTTTTACCATACTTTTGTTAAAATCTCATAGAGTACTATTCTCAGCCCCCTGTGGCTGTAAGCATAACGGGTGGACCAAGAATTTGCTCTGCAAATGCTACTTGGCTCTAACCCAGACTTCTTAACAGTATCTCAGTGGCATTTTCCCCAGGCCAGTTCCCTTTATTGTGGTTTTTGTTTTATTTTATAGGAAACAAACATATGTCAGAGAAGAACCACATGAGAAACAGTTTTAAAACTGTGACATATCCTTCACCTCAATGGAAATACCCCCAGTATTTCATCTTAATGAAAATACCCCCAGTATTTCATCTTAATGAAAATATTGTACAGCCGCATTGAAATGTAACTTCTTATAAGAAAATGCAAGCAAAAATACAGAAAAACTTGTTACCCTAGAGTGAAGTATATTAAAACTCACTGTTTCACTTTGTTAAAAATGACTGATGAAAGAGAAGAAAATCAGTAGATGTAAGGCAGTATGGAAGAAAGTGAGGAGGTTCCAGCAGGAGGGAGAAGGGAGTGCTGGGCAGAGGATGCTGGAGAGCCACCTACCCCAACGCCTTGTATGCAGGGAATAAAGGTGGTTTTAAGACATCTGTCCATTTAAGTCAAGTTAAAGAAGAATCATGTATGACCTACTTTATTGTCCAAAAAGTTGGGTTAAACTAACCCACCATAAGCTTTGGAAAATTGCACTGACTGAGGAAAATTTTGTAAATTTTGGTAAAAATTTGGGTTCTATGACTTTGCAGAACTGCCATAAAGAATTAACAACTATTTTACCTTTAAATTAAACAAAGCTGCTAGTAACTGACAATAAATAAAACTGACTAGCAAACACAGTATATAATGGTAATAATAAAATCAATAAATTCCATATATTCATATTTATAGAGCCTCTTTCAGACCTTGAATTTACTCTTGGTTTAAGTTTTGATTACTCAACACTATGTCTTACAAAGTTTTAATCTTTTGTTAATGGCAAGAAGATTATTTTTTGTTTATGACAATTACATGTTTTTAACGAGTCAAGACACCTTAGGAAAAATGCTGGGATGGAAGGGAAGGGGAAGTGCTTTGAATGCTGATGAAGAATTAATTCAGAACTCAATTCTTCAAGGCTTTTAATTATGTTTTCAGTTTGGAAAGGCATTAGAGTTATTTAATTCATGTGATCTCTATGGCATTGAGAACAATGCTTTTATTTTGATTTTTTTTCTTTACTATGCTTTCTGTTTTATCATTTTTATCTGCTATATTTAGAGGTCTTTTTTTACTTCTCTGATGTGATGCTTAAACGTTCCTGTAATTACTGACTTTTTTCCTTTCTCACAATTAGTTTATTAATGTTGTTACATCATATTGTCTAAATACTTTGAGAACTCTTCAGGGACTGATAAAGGGCAATTAATATCAACTGCTGATATACTCTTTATCCTGTGCTCCCAAGTTCTTATCTTTAATCTAGATTAAAGGGATGGGAGAAAGAAAGGAATTCAAGTCATTTGGATCAGGATTTAGAATCTAAATGTCTTCAAAGCTGTGCTCAGCTGTTTTGGTTTAGCCTTCTGCAGTGACGGGGACCATCTGAGGACTTTGGATTTGGATACAGGTTTGGATTCTTTAGAAATAAGCCTCACACAGAGGCAAAGATAAATGCACAAATGTACACACAAATGTTCAGACTGGACTGGGCCCACCTCTAGTTGCATGTTTATAAAATTAATCTGGTATCACAATGTTAATAGTGGAATAATCATAGACAAAAGTAGTTTATCAGAGACTAACTAGGAAACCTCTAAGACAAAACCACTATTGCTAGATCCCGTTCCCTCTTCTACTAGCTAGTCTGGTATATAAAGTCAGGATATGAATTTCATGGCATTTTACAGATGGAAGCCAAATGTCTTCTAGAAAACATTGACATTTAAAATGCTAGAAGATGCTGTCTATCTCTGAGATACATGATGACCCCAAATGTGGGCTCAGCAGTTAAAAGGCGTGCACCAGATCCACTGCACTTATTCATGCACAAAAGCTTCAATGGGACAGAGAGAGTCCCAAACCACTGCAGGACTTGCTTTGCAGCAGATTGAAGTCTTTTCCTAGAAAAAACATGGGCAACACCTAATAAAACTGACAGGAGCTATAGGAAGCTCTCTTTGACCCCCAAAGCATAGGAGGCTACTGAGATGCACCTAGTATTGACTAGTGGACAAGTATTAAATATTAACAAAATGACAGCTAGGTATATAATCTGGAAATACTTAACCAAGAGAGGAAAAAGAAATTCCTACAAAATCCAGGGCATGCCAGCTGTAATTCCCCTTTCTTTTTTAGTCAGCTTTGCATTTCTTCCTTCCTTTTAGCTTCTTCATATTTCACCTTTTCTGTACTTCCAAAACAGTTTATCTCTCAGTATTGGGGCACAGCAGGATCAAATCCAAATCAGGATCTGAATCTCATGGATCATTTTTGAACTGCTGCTGGACTCTATTCTGTGACAGGGTGGAGGAGCTACAGCACAAAGCGATGTGCAGTGCAGTTGTTCACACGGAGGAAGATCTCACACAGCTCAGGTCCCCACTAGGATTTAGGGGTTCTACATTCCTCCCCAAAGCCCAAATGCATATTCTCCTAATCCAAGACTTTCTACTATCCCCTTATCTTCTCTTTAATTTCCTGTCTTTTACCTCCTCAGCTCAGCACCTTATCTTCTCTCCCCTCTGCTCATTGCTGTTCTGCCTCCCAAGCCCACGCAGTACTTATGCTTGAATCTTCTCTGGTCTGCAGCACCTGCCTGTGGGCAGACTTGGACCTTGGGACATGCCAGGTAGCTTTCTGTTGCAAACTCCTCTGCGGCGAATGAAGAGACAGGACGCAGCTTGATGCAAGCAAATGTCAATTTATTGCACAGAAGCACGAGGTTTTATACACTTTCAGAAGCTGCGCGTTTTAAACAGATTGGTTCTTGAAGCTAAGCATTGCATCCTAGGCAATCCCTGATTGGTGGTTAACTACCAGCAATTAACCACAAGGTGTTACCTTTCCTTGGCGCCATCAGTCTCCCACTCCCCTGTGCTCTGCAAACATGCCTCATCATGTTAATTGTTGTCTAGACAAGCTCCAGCACATTCCCCTCAGCTAACTGATTGCCACGCATGGTCCTAGTTTCCAGACCGCTCCTGCATCTCCCCCTTCCTGTTGCATAAAAGAACCCCTGAAACCGAGCAAAAACAAGGCACAAGTAATAGAACAAATAAAAAACCAACTAAGACATATTATCAATGTCAAAATAACCCACTGTCTTTGTTCCGTACAGTTTTACAATTTCCCCTTTTTGTTTTTGAACAGCTAGTACCAGGCTTGCCATGTTCTGCAGGGCCCTTGCAAACATGACAGCAACCAAGGCAATAGCAAACAAACAATACTGCCAATTGAGTGAATGAATGCCAAAAAGGCTGAAATTTTCTCAGATTTTGATAACATGTTGCTGCAATGGGGCGCCTAAAATCCACGCAGCATGTACCATCACAATCCTCACAGCCATGTCCTTGAGCCAACAACAAAAAGCAGTGGCAATTTTGACTCACATTCTGAACTGCCTAACAAACAAGGTGATTTAACTCTTTAATGCTTACCCTGCTATTACTCTGGATAAGAGAAGAACCGCTGCGAAAAGTTCCCATCATAGCCTCCTACTACATTAGCATCTACAGAAAGACAATTATCGACATTCAAAGTGTAAACAATATCATCTTCTTTTGGATTAATATTATACATAGGTGGAAGGGCACACCAAACAAGAACTGGTTCAGTCAAAAAGTTCAAAACATAGCATGCCTTCTCTGAACATACCTCTGGGGTCATTCCTTTCATTCCCTCTCTTTTTTATGCAAAGAGAGACACTTTTACCATAACAGAGAAGCCCCTATTTACATCTCTGAGCCCGGACACAAACCGCAGCTGTATGCTGCCACCAGGCTCAGGGCAGAAATCATTCATGTAGTTACATAGCTATATATCACTACAAGCATACAGACACCTATTAAACACTAGATAACCATGTTCATCTTTCCTAGTCTCCTTCACAATACCCAGCTGTTCTCTCATCTCTTGTTAGGTCAAATATTCTCCAGCTTCCTCTCCTATATCTCTCTTCAGACATTCTCTATCCTCCTCTTTTTTGCTTGTTAATTGCGACAAGGCAAAGGTTGTGTGTAGCTGGGTGACCATGACCCGATTTATGTTACAATCAACTAAATACTGAATACAGGAAAAAAAGGTATGGGAGACATAAGGCAAACATCAATAAGGTGGTTAAAGATAATTATAAATCCTGTAATACTTTTGAGTCATGGCCCAAAGTTTCCCAGCCGTGAGAAGAGACCAAAGGCATCCCGCCCCTGGCTCTGCTGCAGATCTTTGTTTTAAGGCTTTTGAGTTTTGTATACTTTTGTAAATTAATTCACAATGGTCACTCAGATTCACGTAACACATCCTATCAAAGTCTTCACGCTTGTGTCCCTGTGCTAATAATAAAAATCAATAGCAACTCGGTTCTGTAGCAACATATGATGGACAGAATCAACATCTGTTAATAAGCCAGAAAAAAAATAGTATTTGTAGTATTACTTTGTTTAGCAAGCTAGCAGCCTAATTTACTAAGCAAGTGAAAAGCGTGTACTATTCTTACAGAAGAGATTAGAGAAGCAAAAATCCGTCATGCTGCATTCCAAAACTCAGCCTGAGAATTACAGTCTGCTGTGAGTTCTGCGTTACAATCATTTGACACATGTGTTATAAATTGAGACCACAACGGATCATAATCCAATTAAAATTTTATTAATTATAGCAAGTAGAATATGAGCAAAAACAGCGCTGGACGACAGGGGAGTCTGCGCTCCGCCAACTGCCGTCCTGAGCAGTTCAAACAGTCCCTTTTTATACATCTTTACTCCCGTGTTCATGAGGTAGTGGAGGTACTCTGCGCATGCTTCAGTTGTTGTTAGGGGGTCGTTTTCTGCCTTCTGGTGGTCGTTGAGGCCGAAGTAAGAAGTCTTCCTCCTTTGTCCCATAGTTGACCCCTCACTCATATGTCCTTATATGGGGTAGTTTGTCCTGTTTCTGTCGGTTCCTGGACATCTGGTGGTTATCTTATCTTGCACAGGCGGTATCTTGTGGCTGTTTATATCTTTTGCTGTCTGACCTTTACATTGGGCTTAACATAAATCTTTATAAACAATACCCTAGTCCATAGTTTCTCACACTGTCTGACCTTTACATTGGGCTTAACATAAATCTTAATAAACAATACCCTAGTCCATAGTTTCTCACAATCCCCCCTTTTTCTTTTTATCCTATTATTGTTTATTAGACGCTACTTTCATTCTCGGCACTGCGAACAAACCTTTTTCCACAATCCCAACATTTATCATAACACTCACAAGGTAATACCTCACAATTACAATAGGCATAGTTCTCACGTGGCATAACGCATTCGCAACAATCTTCATCCTCATTAATAGATACACTCTTATACTTTGCCCCAGACCTCGTAGTTAAAATAAGCAATTTAGCTATGTCAAACCGTTCTTTAATAAAATGTAAAATATAGCGTAATATACAAGGCCCAAATATAAGTCCTAGAATCAACATAATAAGTGGTCCTGCTAAAGCAGACAACAAAGTGGTTAGCCAAGGTGAAATATTAAACCAGTTTTCATACCATGACCTGCCCGCCTCAAGATTCTTTTTACGTTGTTCCAACCTTTTCCGGAGTTCAGACATGGCATCCAGGACTACTCCCGTATGGTCAGCAAAAGAACAACATTCCTCTTTGAGAGCTACACATAACCCTCCTTCTTTTAAGAACAATAGATCTAATCCTCTTCTATTTTGCAGCACTACTTCTGATAAAGACTTTACTGAAGTGGCTAAATTTTTAATAGATTGTTCTATTCTTGTTAAATCCTCATTTACAGCCATCTGCAAACTTTGTAATTCCTGACCTTTTACTAGGGAGGCTATGCCTGTACCTGCTCCAACTCCGACCGCTATCAGCAGTGTAGCTAGGGTTACCACTGTAATTGGCTCTCGTTTTTGCCTATTCAGGTCTCCTTCAAAATGGCGTAACACCTCCTCAGAGGTGTGATAGATCAGACGAGGAACAATAATCACCTGTACACAAAACTGAGATTGATTAAACACGTTTAGGGATAGGCAAGGCGTTACTCCGAAGTCTGAACAAACCCATTTAGCTCCTGGTGTCGGGATAGCCCATTTGTCATTTTGATTCTTGTGTTTCTTTATGTTAGCTTTAGTGATTGTTTGATTACACAAGGGCTGATATTGTTCGGGCACTGTACCTATACATTTTCCTTGACCTGTTACCAATTGAATAGTAATTCCTTGCGTATGGTTCCTCTGGTCATCCCATGGGCATTCTTGTGGGTTTGAACCACTAGACCATTGAATCCTATCTGGTATTCCGATTGCCTCAAAATATGGTGGTCTAACATTGTAACATAACCAGCATTCCTTAGTTAAATTTGGTTTGCTTTCATTAAGGGTATGATAAGAGGCTTGCATTAAATCCCATAAGGGGTCTTTAGACTCTGACACTCCTGAATCCCTAACTAAAGAGAACTCAGTCACCGTGTCATTAGTTGTTTTATCTGTTACTGATAGGGAGTTTGGACGAGTGGTTGTAACACTTGTGGGGACAATCTTTTTCTTAGGGAAAGTGGGTGAATTCAATACTTTATTTGGCCCAACAGGGAGTGAATCATATGGTATTTTAATTTTTCTTATGAGAAAGTGCCCTCCCCAATCTTTAGGAATTCCTGCATAGACACGTATTCCCCATGTTCGTCCTACTAACCACTCGTCTTCTAGGGGATGCAATACTTGAAATTTGATGTGGGTACAGACTTTTTTGTTATGTGGAGCTACATAATCCACGTCGCGCAGACCTGTAAGATCTACACCCGTTTGTTCAGGTACACATCCGTTAGGAGTCCAGGTTGCTTTTATATATTTATCAGGAGCCTTTACTGTCCAGCCCTAGGCTATTGTCTCACATCCCCAATAACCACAATAATAGTGTCCGGGATAATTACAGTAAGGCTGTCCAGAGGCCGGGCATAAATAAAATGGAGGTCCTTTTTCACAAGGTATTGGTACTAAATTACAAAGTTTCACTACAAATTCAGGTGGCCCTGGGTTGCTAAAAGTGGCTATTGTTTTCTCGTTCCTTCCCAAGATATTAGTTCCCACTTAAATGGTTCATGTGGGTTTCCCCCTTTTGCTTGGGTTATTATCAATAGCACAATTAATGGTATACCAGGAAAAAGGGTGTTTGTTAATTTTGTTAATTTAAGTATATTCTTACCAGTCCTGGGGAAGTTCGGCCATGGCTGCTTTTGCATCACATTTTTCTGGCTCTTTTCTCCACGGTTTGTTTCTCCTCTGCCTCGCCCGTCGACTCGGTTGCTTCGAGCCACGGGGTGTACCATCTTCTCGGCAGCAAGGGAATTCTTCAGGAGAATAGCTGTTTCGGGCTTTTTGCCTGTTTACATAGGCTTCCTACTTCGCAGCTTTAATTAATGGGGCCAAGCAAGACACGGTTAGTACTTCCCTCCTGCACTTTATAGCCAAGATTTCAGCTACAAAGGGGACTGGTTCGGTGGAGTGGTAACAATAATATTGAGGGTTTATTCCTTTGGCAAAAATTTCCCACCACTCATGGGATTCTCGAATAATTTCTTGTTTAGACTCTAATTGTTTTAATTTCCTCTCAGTAAGAGTTCTTTGGATTTTCCAACACTGTGTGCAAACTCCTATTGGAGGGTATCCACATTCACAGTGTGTCCACCATTTATTCTGGCATACCTTACACCTGAAACAAGCAAATGGATAACAATTGCAGTTCAAATTATTACATCTAATTCATATATCTAGAGTGCATACATTATTTGCATCAGCATATCTTCTTATACTTGATATTGTGTGGTTGCATAAGTTTAGCAATTTCCTTTAACACACTTTGTACGCTTCCATATATAATAGATAAAAAAAGAAATAATTATAGCAAATATAAACAACAATACACACTTTATACCAAAAGGTAATGCGGCAAAATAATCAAATAAAGTCTCTATCATTACGTTATCTTTTCAGGGTTATCTTGGTGTCACCTGGAGTACTAATTACTTTCCAGTGGGGTCTCGTCACTGGGCCTTTAATGCGACTAGCATGAGTCCATCCACGCTCAGCAGTCCGGACAGCCATTTCTGTTGTAAGCAAAACAAGATAAGGTCCCTCCCAATTGGGTTTTAGGGTTTCTTCTTTCCACGTTTTAACCAATACCCAGTCCCCAGGTTTAAGATTATGAATTTTTAAGTCCAACGGTGGTCGTTGTAGAATCAGTCCATGTTCTCAAAGCTTGTTACGATGTTCTGCTAATTGTGAAACATATTCATTAATCACACGGTCTCAAATTAAAACATTTGTTTGTGGACTTTCAATTCTATAGGACATTCCATACACCATTTCAAACGCTGATATTCCTACATCTGCTCGGGGTCTGGTTCTGAGAATTAATAGTGCCATGGGTAGGCACTTAATCCATGATAATTTGGTTTCTATCATTAATTTAGTCAAAATAGTTTTGATTTCTCCATTCATCCTTTCAACTTTTCCCGAACTTTGTGGATGCCATGGCGTATGGTATTCCCACTTAATACCCAAGCTTTCTGTTAGATCTCTAACAATTTTTGACACAAAGTGTGTTCCTCTGTCCGAGTCGATTACTTCAGGTACTCCATATCGAGGTATAATGTGTTCAAGTAACACTTTAGTAACTTGGTTAGCAGTTGCCTTGGAGGTAGAAAAAGCCTCAACATAATGTGTTAAATGATCCACCATTACTAATAAATATTTGTAACGCCCTACCCTGGGTAGTTCAGTAAAATCCACTTGTATGTGTGAGAAAGGTCTGTATGCTGGGGAACGTCCTCCAAGAGGCTTTTGTCTCATGTTGTTTCGATTAACCTTTTTACAGGTCTCGCAGGCTGCCGTGACTGTCTTTGCTATGTTATATACGCCTATACAGGCAAACTGTTGATTGAAATGATCAACTAACGCCTGGGTTCCCCAGTGTGTTTTACTATGTATTTTTGAAAATATTTCAAGTGCTATGCCCTTCGGCAAAACTCCTCTCCCATCTGGCAATATGTACTTACCATCCTGTTCCTTAGCTCCCATTTGTTCTAGTTTTTCCTTTTGTGCAGACTCAAAACTCAAATTTTTACTAACAGGTATTTGTTGTATAGTTAAAATCATACTATAATTGCCTACCACTCGTTTTGCTTCTGTATCAGCTGCATTATTTCCCCTAACTTGGTAACTTGTACCTCGCTGGTATCCCTTTATATGTACAACTCCTATTTTATTCGGCATTTTTAATGCCTCCAGAACTCGCCGAATTAATTCCGGGTGTATCAGTTCTTTTCCCTGTGAGTTAACGAATCCTCTTTCTTCCCATATTTTCCCAAAAGTGTGCACTACTCCGAACGCATAGCGTGAGTCTGTATATATAGTTCCATCCTTTCCCTTCAGTGACACTAATGCTTTCCACAATGCATACAGCTCACAGGCTTGAGCCGACCAGCTGGCACTCAGGGGGCCTGATTCTATTGTCTTAAATTCTCCTTTTTCCAACTTAACGATGGCATATCCGGACAATCGTTTACCTTCCACTATTCGTGATGACCCATCTATAAATAATACTTCTCCACATTGTAGTTCTTCTTCTTCTAAGTCTGGCCTAATGCGTGTCTGCTGTTCAATTGTTTGAAAACAATTGTGCAATAGTTCATTACCTTCTCCTGGGTACAAAAATTCAGCGGGGTTAACCGCTCCAATAGTTTTCAAAGATAGTTTAGGGGATTCTATAAGTATTCCCTCATACTTTAATAATCGGCTATCTGTAAGCCATTTTTCTGCTTTTTGTTGTAACACTCCCCTGATATTATGAGGCGCATATAAGACAACTTCTCCATTAAAGGTAATGCGATTTGTTTCCTGAAGTAATAAGGCAGCAGCCTAAATGATTTGTAAACAACTCGGCCAACCCCTGCTCACAGGGTCCAACAGCTTTGATAAGTATGCCACCGGTTTCTTTTGTCCGGCCCATTCCTGAGTTAATACTCCGAATGCCGTTCCTTCATATATGTTAACAAATAAATGGAATGGCCGCTTTAAATCTGGTAGGCTTAAAACCGGTGCTTGGCTTAGCTCCCTTTTGAGACTGGCAAACTGCTCTTGATCCTGAGGGGTCCACTTGGGCATTTTGTCTTTAGACAGTTGTTCATATAAGAATTTAACTTTAAAGCTGTAGTTCTCTATCCATTGCCTACAATACCCAAATAGCCCTAATGCCTGCCGAATTTGCCTCTTAGTGACAGGCATAGGTAATTCCAGAATTCCTTTAATGCGCTCTGGATCCAATATCTTCTCGCCGTTAAACAAATAATGCCCCAAATATTTCACTTTTTCCTCCACAAATTGTAACTTTTCTTGTGATACCCGTAGTCCCTTTTGTGCAAGAAAGTTTAGGAGCCGAATGCTTTCTTTTCTTACATCCTCCTTATTATTTCCTGCTATGAGCAGATCATCTACATACTGTAACAGTACGTTTCCTGTTTGTACTTGGTATTCTTTTAAGAGCTCTTCCAGGGCCTGTCCAAACAGATTAGGGGACTCAGTGAACCCTTGAGGAAGCACGGTCCATCTCAATTGCTGTCTACGGCCTGTCTCTATGTCTTCCCATTCAAAGGCAAAATAATCACGGCATTCTTCTGCCAGTGGACAGGCCCAAAAGGCATCCTTTAAATCAGCCACACTATACCAGGAGTTATGGGGTCCTAGCTTGCTTAGCAGTGTGTATGGATTTGCTACTACAGGGAACCGGGTGATAGTTCTTTTGTTTATTTCCCTTAGATCATGTACGAGCCGATATTTCCCATTGGGTTTCTTTACAGGCAGAATGGGGGTGTTAAAGGGTGACATACAAGGCTCTAAGATTCCTTGTGCTAACAATCGATCGATTTCTGGTTTTAATCCCTTCCGTCCTTCTAGGGATATGGGATATTGTCTTACCCTCACAGGTATGTGGGGTTCGGAAATTTGGATTTTAATCGGTGGGATTTCCAGTCTACTAATTGTGTCCGGAGAGTACCAGACATCGGGGTTAATTTGTTTTTGATCATCCACGGTCAAAGGATAAGCAGACACTGTTAGCTCTTGATTTTTTACTTTAATTTCTAATTGCAATTCAACAATTAAATCTTGTCCTAACAGATTAAATTCTGCTTCAGGGACGAGCAAGAGTTCACCCATTCCAAATTTATTTTCAGTTTCGAATACCACATTTTTGATTTTGCTTACTTTAAAGGGTTCTCCTTTTGCCCCAATTACTTGTACTTTTTCAGGGGAAACTTTACATCCCTCAGGTATATGCTTAATAGTTGATTTCTCAGCCCCAGTGTCTACTAAAAAGGTGAACTCTTGTTTATGGGGACCTATTTTTAATTTTATCAAGGGCTCATGATGACTCCGGTCCCCTAAGATATAGAGCCCCTGACTCTCCTATTCTGTTTTCAATATTTCCTCATCCCTGATCCTTTCTCTGCAATTCTGTTTTATATGTCCCCTTTTTCCACAGTAAAAACAACATTTCTGTTCTTTCTTTACTACTACGTTCCCTTGTTTCATTCCAGCAGATCTGTGTTCACCAGTTCGCTCTTTGCGATCCTCTCTGACCGCTGCTACCATCATTTTTACTTGTCGCTTGCTGCTCTCTTCTTCCCGCCTTACGTAGACTTTCTGAGCTTCCCTCAATAATTCATCCAATCCTCTATTCTGCCAGTCTTCTAACTTTTCAATCTTCTTTCTGATATCTTCCCATGATTTTGCCACAAACTGAGTTTTGAGGAGCGCTTGCCCTAAAGGGTCGTCTGGATTTACCCCAGAGTACAGCTGAAGGGCTTTCCTCAGTCGTTCCAGCCACTCAGTAGGGCTTTCATCTTTCTTTTGCATTTCATTAAATGCTTTATTGATATTCTGGCCACGGGGTACTGCTTCCCTAATCCCCTGAATTACTATAGTTCTCAGGTCCTGCATATGAGTTCTATGCACTGGATCCTGATTATCCCAATTAGGTCTTTGGAGTGGCCATTTAATATCTGCTTGGGGTCCCTGGGCATGCTGAGCATCCCACAGTCTCATTCCTGCTCGTCTAATCATATCTCTTTCCTCGGTAGTAAATAATTGACCAAGGATAGATTGCATCTCATCCCAAGTATAAAGGTTTGGTCCCAAAAATTGATTTAATCTTTCTGCCACTCCGAGTGGGTCTTCAATTAAGTTTCCCATCTCGGTTCTTTTAAAATCTCGTAGGTCAGCCGAGTTTAGGGGTACGGAAATATATCCGATCACAGGTTGAGGTCCCCCCATGGGTATTTCCCTTAGGGGGTACATTTGAGCTGCCCCTTTCTGACTTCTAGTTATGCGTCTAGGAAGAGGGGGAGACCCTTGTTCCGACTCTAGTGGGGGAGTGGGCACTCTGGGGACCTCTGCGGGAGCAGGAGGAGGAATGTAAGGAGGGGGGGTTAGAAGGGTTTCGTCTAACTCTTCCTGCTTTTTCTTTTGTTTAGTTTTCATTTCATTCAGTGGGTAAAGTCTAGCTCCCGGTCTTTCTAGCCACACTTCCGCATATCGACTCTCCTCCGGGTTAAGGGGTTTTTTATTATTAACTCAGAGGTTTAATTGCTGTCTTACCCAATCTTCTTCTGACCCATAGACTGGCCAAAAGACATTTTTAGAAATCTTCTTCCCTCCCCATATCTTAGTACAATATTCTATCATCTTCTGCTTATCTTTCCCTAGGGTTCCAGGGAAATATCTCCAATTGTCTAAGATATATGCCAGAGGGGTATTCTTAGGTACAATGGGTACCCTTCCCATGGGAGTCGAAGGCTTGCTGCCCTTCGCCCCCATCTTCTGGAATATCCACAAACATACACTCACTCGCTCCCCTTGTTCCTGGCCCAGTCCCTCACGGGAGATGGGAAACGCAGTACTTAAGAGTCCACACTCGCTTGGTTCAGTATATCGAACCTCTCACTCGTTATATCCCAGGAAACCCAATCCCGCCCGAACGGCAAACCCGCGAACAAATTCGCAATATACTTACGCGTCCTGCGTCTTCGTCCGGACTCCCGTGCACAGAATTTTTATGGGATTTTACCGGTTTCTCCTTTGCTCATTATTCTAGAATTTAGGTTCGTCGGTAAGGTTGGAGTAAGCTGTTGGTCGCGGGGCCACGAATGTCGCGGGGCGCCTCCCCGGAGGACCAAAGCCCACCGTTCCTTATCCGAGTCACGGCACCAGAAATTGTTATAAATTGAGACCACAACGGATCATAATCCAATTAAAATTTTATTAATTATAGCAAGTAGAATATGAGCAAAAACAGCGCTGGACGACAGGGGAGTCTGCGCTCCGCCAACTGCCGTCCTGAGCAGTTCAAACAGTCCCTTTTTATACATCTTTACTCCCGTGTTCATGAGGTAGTGGAGGTACTCTGCGCATGCTTCAGTTGTTGTTAGGGGGTCGTTTTCTGCCTTCTGGTGGTCGTTGAGGCCGAAGTAAGAAGTCTTCCTCCTTTGTCCCATAGTTGACTCCTCACTCATATGTCCTTATATGGGGTAGTTTGTCCTGTTTCTGTCGGTTCCTGGACATCTGGTGGTTATCTTATCTTGCACAAGCGGTATCTTGTGGCTGTTTATATCTTTTGCTGTCTGACCTTTACATTGGGCCTAACATAAATCTTTATAAACAATACCCTAGTCCATAGTTTCTCACACTGTCTGACCTTTACATTGGGCTTAACATAAATCTTAATAAACAATACCCTAGTCCATAGTTTCTCACACTGCTCTGCAGGTTACACAAGCCTGCCTCTGCAGCAGCACTTCTGTTTTAACTCTTTCTTACCCTGAATGCAAATCTGCTCCTTGTTGCTTTAAGTCTGTGTTATTACATATCAGGCCTTTGCAGGCAAACAGAAAACATCCTGCCATGCATCCCAGCATGATTCAATCGCACCTTCGAGGGGGTACGGGGGTTTGTACAAACTCACCCCAATACTTCAACACTTTCACAAGGTCTTTGATTCTCCACCCACCCCCGTCTCAGGTTTTACATACATCAGTACAAGTTTTTATCTTACAACGTGTTTCATTCTGGTTGCTCCACAGAAGGAACCGCAACCTGAGCTTTTAAACACAAAAATTTCAACAAGAACATCTTTCTAGTTTAGGTCTTAGGGTTTTTTTCCTATCCTTTTCTAGAGCCATAATCAAAGATCAGGTGATGTTAATCCCACACTCTTTCTAGTGCTAGTACCATAGGATCCCGAGGGGGTACTAATCCACAGTCCTTTTGCCACTCAGGTTTGTCCTGGAGGACGAAGAACATGTCTGCATACGATACTTCGTCCCATTTTCCCTCTCTCCTCAGAAACATTAATTGCAGGAGAGTGTTATAATCAAACATTCCTCCCTCCTGAGGCCATTTCGCATCACTCTAATTTATACAAAGGCCACCACTGATTACAATATTTAACCAATTTCCTTCTATTTTCGGTGCCACCCTGTCCTACGATATCTCTCCAATGTTTTAATATACAACCCAAGGGCGATTTTTCACAGGGCTTACTCCATCCGTTTCCTGTTTCGCAATTTTAATTACTTTGTTTTTCTCCGGCCGCCTTAGCCACCCAAGGTCGGAAACGCGGATAGAGCTCCTTACTCGTTTTGCACTCAAATGCGTGTCTCAAGCACTCTTGCACTCACACTCAGTCAAAATAATTAAGCTATACACGGAAAATCAAAATGCGCATCTCAATCACACCATTCACACTCTCCGGGCAGCCCGCAGTCACACAAGCAGTATGTTATACGGTACCGTGCACTTATGTACAACTTTTAGGAACACTGACAGTTCACAAAGTATGCATTTCAATGAACAATTGCCAAAAAAAACCCAAACAACAAACAAAAAAACCAATTTTTCCTGGTCTTAAGCAGAGTGTTAAGTTTTCCACTATTTGCCAAAAATTACCAGAATATTATTATTTTTCAACATGCATTTCATAACTCCAAGTTTTGAACATGTAATCAAGACGACACATAGAACAAACAAGACACAGAGCGCTATTTCAGTTGTTACATTCTAGGAATTCCCCAATTCTTAAGACAACCTAAAGGAAGTCTTTAGCTTCCCCCTTTTTTTTTTTTCTTCTTTTTTTTTTTTTTTCTACGCAAAAGTTTCCCTTTTACTTTTGCTGTGAGGTCCCTCTTGTTCCTGTGAGATTCCGCCTTATTCCGTCCCGCCCCCCGCTTTCCGTCACGAGGCCTCCGGGTTTTTAGGAATGGCAGTAACCTCGGGTTTGCTCGATCTGCCCTCAAGTTCGCTAGCGGCCACCCCTTGGTCAGCAAACCCCCTCCCAAGGTACCTTTCCTCCTGGGGACTACGCTGCGCGCCGGACGTCTCCGTGCGTCTCACCAGCCGCCCCGTTACTAAACATACCGTTTTATCCGTGGATCCAGGGGTTTCTCTTCTGCTCCCGGGTGAACAGCTGAGAAGAGGAGGCTCCTCCGAGGAAATCTCCCGGGGCGCGCCTAGGAGCGTCCGCTCCGCAGCTGGTCCCTCAGCCGAGCAGAAATCCTCCTGCCTGGCTCGCCAAAACTGACGTGCGGAATTAGACTCTATAACTCGAAAGTTATAAAGTAGGTATGTTTATTGTGCGCAGATGCACGGGGGATCGCTCCTCCACAAGCGTGCATACCCGAAGTGACGAACCATCTCACATTTATACAATGAAACAAATGAATATTCAATTAACGCCTATACATATTCGTTACCTAAACCCCGCTTCGTATGTTAATTAGCTTATCAGTCCGTTTCCTGGAATGTGGTGGTCTTGCAGGTTTGTAGGTGATTCATGTTCTTGTGACCATCCGACCATCCAATCTTCTCCAGCAAGGAGACTTAGCACTCCCTCCCTCTAGATAGCCTTGGAATGTCTCTCATCCTTTTCTCATTCTTTTTTAAATAGCCCCTTTGTTAGAGGAAGAAGGGCAGGCATCTCCTCAAAACTGTAGGCGTCTCCTCAAAGCTGTGTGCCTATGTGACCAGACACCGCACCCATGACTAGTCACCATTGCCACATTCCTGAGCAGACATATACAATCACAGTCGGTGTCCATTGTCCCCATTTCACACTATTTCTCCATATCATTGGGAATACTATAAATAAATCACAGTAGTACTTTTTGTTTGTGTGAAGATTTGCAAAACAAGTTTTGATTTGGGGTTTTTCTTACTTGTTCTGGATCTAGATTCCTTCTTTAAAATGATCTATTCTGGAATACATCTAGGAAGCCAGCAACTGGCAGAATGTGATTAGGATTTCAGGAGTCACAGTCACAAATCTTATAAAAAATCATTCAGATCCTAAGTTTAATCTTCATTGTATTTACTCTTTAGCTGAAACAGTCTTCCATAAATTTTACAAAAACTACATGGAACAATGTATAGAATTATAAAGAACTAGCTAGAAAAACAACAACAAAAAGATGATTATTAAAGGTAATATGCACTGACTTTCCAGTAAAATAAATGGAAATAAATTGTTTTATTTTATCTCTTAAAATAATGAATAACTGAATCGAAGCTTTCCATTTAAGAAGTCTCAGGTGGTTTTTATGCTAAAAAGCTTAACAAACTGTTTCAGAATTTGCCAAATTACATCCATCTGCATAAACTAATGAAATATAAATGATCATTTCCAGTAGTTCTTAAGAGATTTTAATTCCAAAGTTGGTATATTAAGCATTCTTCACAATCTAATTCAGGTCTTATCTTTCATCTCACTGTGTTACCGAAATCTCGGAATGAAGAACTTATCAACACCAATGTGATGTAGATAAGCAGACACTTCTTTATTAACGGCCGGGTGCATGAGCGAGTCCTTTCACGATCAACGCACACCAAGCTTCAAAATCAGATACCATATATAAAACTTATTCATACATATTCTTTAAGTATTCATACATAATCATAATATTTCCCATAAATCATTAACATATTCTCCTCCCATATCCGATTCTGCGCAGTAGAGCTTAGAAAGGTCTAGAAATGGGTCTGGGGTACGATTTGGGTAGGTGGTATATGAGTCGGTGGTCGCGATCTCCCCCTGCCGGAATTACCTTTTACTAAAGTTCACGGTTTCTTGGCAGGCAACTACAAACTGTTCCAGTCGACTCTTCCCAATTTCCATTAATCTCGTATTCTGACATCTCAATACACTTTCTATATACAGAAGACTGGTCAGATACAAAAAAACCTTTCAAACCCTAAATTATTACTTAAGTTTCAACAATGATTCCAGCCCATTCTTCTGGCCTTAGTACAAGATGTACAGAGGGTCTCCTAACAACTTTTACTAAATAATCATAAATTTCTTCAAAATATATTTTTATCCTCCTATATTTCTATTCTATAAAATAACTCTACAAAATCAAATAATCAAACAAATAAAATCAATCAATCTTAACTTTTTAACAAATCAACAACAACTGTACATTGGAAAACAGTGGTTTACGCCTAACGCATGCTGAAACTGCAGATTTCTCTACATGCTATAAGCAATGCCAGCCTCAGCTCCTGGGGACTTCCATGCTATCTGCATGCTACATTGCCTTTTGAAGGAGTCTGTTTTCTCAGTTAATGACGTTGCACGGCTTTTATTTTTGGCAAGGCTTTTTCAGTAGAGGGACATGATGTGAAATAGAATAACCTGATGAAATACAATAAGTTAATAATAGTGTTGTATGCAGAGCACCTTTCATCATGACAGATCTCAAAGAGTTTTACAAACTGTACATATAAAAATCATTCTTTACCCACCACTGAAATGCAGTTACAGCTGGAGAAGACTAGGGTAACCATACCATGCCAGGAATAACAGATTTTTTGAGGAACGGAAGTTAAGAAAAATGTCTTCATATGAAACAATAATGGGAATATTTAGGGAGGTCGGATCTAATTACTAGCATTTGCATTTGGTCAACGTGTTTAAAGGATTTCTTGTAAATACATGAATCAGTAACAGGGATATGAATATCCATAAATATTTAATTTGTCACAAGTTCTTATGACTTCATATTGCCTTTTCTCAGAAATAGCACTTTAAGCAGCAGGAAAAAAATCTATTTAAGGATTATTTCAACATTTACTCAGAGGAGAAAATGCCATTTAGTCACTAAAAGCTGTCTTCAAAATGCTTACATTCTCTTCCAAAGTACTGGACAACTCTACCATCTGGCGTAATTCAAACGAAAAGGTATTTTACATATGTCTGGGTAGAAAGCTGTCACATCAGAGTCTGAGTCAGGGTGTCATTCTGTGCAATACAGTGCTAGCAGTGGCAAAACTGATGTTATATTTACTCTCAATGGTTTGTGATACATATGCATACATTGATAGTGTGAAGGTCAAAGCCAATGGAACGGTGAGCTATAAGCATTTACAGAATAGATTTGTCACCCTTGATTTCAAAAATATTATTAAATTGCCATAAGTCATCCAAGCCATGTTAATTAACTGTGTATGTTCTCCCAGCCTTTACTAGTTGCAAAGTCATTGAAAAAAACTTTTTCCTTTGCAGCTTAAGTCCATTTGCTGTGGGCTAACAGCACTCCCTATCAGTGGGTTCATTTGATGCACTGGACACATTGTAGCTTGATCATGTGCTCTTGCTGCAAAGAATTATTGAAAAAAACCTGATCATATGAGGATAGTTAGGGAGAGATAGAAGGATCATAGCATTCTCTGTTTATTGATACTTACTGCATCATGGAAATCAGCATCAGTGATTTGTATGATACCGTATATAGAGTAAATCTATCCAGATATGAGAGGAATTTGTTCATTGCTTCTCAAAAACTTGGAAAATTAATGTAAATTGACTTGGAAGTGCATAAGCACATGATTAGAGTATTCACTACCTGAAATGTTATAAATTAAGAGTAACAGTTAATGGCAATAAGCCAAGCTAGTGGTGAGTGATCCATACAGTGTCATAGGGATTAGTCTCATTGCATGTCAATATTGATTCAATGGAAGAGGATAGTAAAACTACAGTAATTAAGTTTCCAGATGATAGAAAACAGGGAAGTAAAGTAAACATGAAGGAGGCTGGGAGTAATAATAAAGTCTACACTGAGAGATAAGGAATATGGGTTGGAAGTATTAAACTCTGATTCAGCCTGAAAAAATGCAACCTAATATAACTAGATAATCTAAAATTTCTGGAAATTGGCAAAACTGAAAGGTTGGACAGCAGTTTAGATATGTGTAATGTGATCTAGTGCCTAAATAAAATGTTTCAGGGCTACACACTCAGAGAACAACAAAAGGCAGTAAGGGGCAGCAGGGGCTGAGTCACAAGTCAGGTTGAAAAACTAAATCTATGTGCAGGTCTAACGAGAGCTGACTGTGCTGGGTAATAGCCATCTAGCATGCTTGAATTTGATATGATCTGAAAAGTGAAAACCATCACTCCTGTGGATTTTTTACCACTGCTATAAGAAAATTCTTCCATCCCCTCCCTACTCGAGGCCTCACTTTAATTTCTATCTCACTGATATCATAAAAATTACCTTCACATTATGATTGTAAACCTGTTCCTCATATCTCAGAGTTTACTCTTCAGCTCCTTCCAATCTTCCATTCTGGGAAAAAGCCCTATAGACTATAAAAAAAAGGAAATAAATCTTTTTCATAGAATATTTTTTGCCAACTCCACAGAATTCCCCAGCTTGAAAAAGCTCCCAGCAAAGACAATACTGGGAGGGGAAACATGCAGTAATTAAGGATTTAGTCTATGATCAGGAAGACTTCGATTCATACCATACTCAAGCCCAGATCACCTATTTGATCACAACATTGCTCTGTCTCTCAGTTTTCACCATTAAGTTGGATTTAATAGTCCCTCTCTACATCACAGCAGTCATGTGAGAACAAATATGCTACAGATGGTAAAGTACTCGGAGTTCTGAGGGCCAGAGTTATGTCCATGTATCTGTCTTTGGAGTAATTTGAAATTGAATGGACAAAGCTTTCACGGAACATGCTAGACACAGTTGCCTAACTTACAGCACATTTTATTCAATTAATTTAATTTCCATTATGTTCATGAATTGTCCATGAGTGGTTTAGGAACACAAGAATTCCCACCCCACCAGGAGGAGATTTTAATAGAAGGCAGGCATTGTGGCACTGCAGCAGGGAAAGCAATGCAGTGCACAGCTTCCTCCAGCACCAGCCTCCCAATTCTCCCCTTTGTGCACAAGACTAACTTGCATGGTTAGTGTTTTTTGCACATATATTTAGTTCAGTTGATTGCATATAAAGTTCAATCTCAAATGTAATTTCCTGGAATATTTTCCCTTTTTTTAGTGTTTAGATGTCTCCAGGTATGCCCTGGGGCTTATTAGAGAGTTGAAGATCCCAGTGGGAAGGATGGGATGTTTTTCTCAGAAGAGAAACAAAAATGAGCCTATTACCATCAAGCTTTTGCAAATGGATGGAATTTAACAAATGTCATCCCACAACAAGAAGCATCTCAGCACCAGCCAGCCCACCTAATGCATTTTAGTAGTGATGTCCTGTGTGCGGTAATACTGTATGTTAACTATTACATTTATAAACTTGACCTGTTTTCTGAGACTAGACAGGATCTGTGTTTGAGTAGATTTGGGGCTTTGTATAAATATTTACAAATATTTACAAACACAGTCCTGCTTTTTACCAGAGAATACTACGTCTGCATTTTTAATCTGGACCTTCTTTTTTCAGTAATAGACTTTCCATCTTTTCAAACACTCTGGTTTGACCAAAAGGCTTTTTGTTTTATATTAAATCTGTTTTCTTTAAACCAGTTATTCATCAGGAAAAGACTCATTCATAATCAAGATCACTTTCTTGTTATACAAAACTGCTAGTTGACCTTATCAACACGCTTATTGTTATTAACTAATTCTTACAACAAGTCTTGAGATCATTATCCTCTTACTGAGCAGCTAGGATGTGGAAGCAAAGGCAGACAGAATATGTGATTGTGGCCAGGCCACAAAGAAATCATTAGCAGAAGGCAGATTAAAATAATGATTCCTTGTCCAGTATTTAGACGATGCCTTTTCTTTGCTGACTTATTATCCTGTTGTTGTGTGCTAATGCAATACAGTGTTTCTTACAGCAATTGAGTTTTGGTTCAGTGTTTTAGAAGGACCTAACAACTATAATAATAGTGGCTGAACCCTCTTGGGTTTTGTGCAGAGGCCAAGAGAAGAACTGAAAGACAGATAAAGCACAGCGCTGGGAGGGGAGCATGGTTTTGATCCTCTGTAAGGTGAAGTTGCCCAAACAGATCACTACACAGTAGCTAAGATTTTCCAGTTTACTGTAAAAGAAACCATCATAGTTGTTTCAGAACCAGTGTAAATCTGTCTTGTTTTACAGAAATAATCCTAAATTGCCCCTCTCTAATTTGAATACTATTTTTTGTAGGAGAAATGGTGAATTCTTTTCTAAGAGAAATGGTGCAGAGAGATATTTGCAAAACTCTACAATGTGGTATATAATCCTTTTTTTTCAGTCTTTATAAAAAAAAAGAAACAGTTCTTGCACATTAGCAAAAACTTTTAGGTTTTGGCTACTTTTTCCTATTAAATATGCCTTGTCACTTACCTAGATTATGGAGTAATTGCTTGCACAACATCATCCTTTAAATAGGTCAGCCAAAACTCTATATCCAAATATACCCTAAGCATTGCTCAGATTTCACTTAGAGTTTTACAGTTGGGTTCTGACTCTATAATGGTCTGACTCAAAACTGTGGATACATCCAAATACCCTGAAGCAAGGGTATTGCAAATCCAGTCTGTCTGGCACAAGTCTTTCATTTTCAACTAAGGCTTCTTTTTTCTTCTCCTTTTTTCCCCCCTTCAATTAAAGCAAAAGCATGTTGTTATTTCATGAAATCTAGAAGAGATTATTTTCCAGGATGGGTGATATTCATATGTGAAAAATGAGAAAGCAATTAACTTGCAATGCATCTTGAGTGAAACTGACAGAGTAGAAATATTGACATTCAGTGCACATGTTTTGTAAAAAAAACCCTATTGTCCTCTCTGGGGGGCTTTATTTCTCCAACTTTTTAGGCAATGCTTCTTTGGCTCATAAATCAATATGGAGGAGGTACTAGTGCTTAAGCCTATGTTATTAGCTACAGTTGCAGAAGGATTATATGTGTAGTAGGATGGGCACCAAAGGTCTGGAAGACACCTCTCAGGACATTACAGTAGTTATGACTATTTGAGGTAAACACATTATATACAATGCTTATTGTTTCATTGTGACTAATATTTGGCTTTCCATCTTAAAAGCAGAGTCAGAACTCTAATTAATCTTGAACCATTACAGTGATAAATTTTCCAGAGGATATGTAAACTGAGACTGATTTTTCCATGGTTTCCTAAAGTATTCCATTTACTTGATTTTTTTTTTTTAACTGTGTTGTTACCACAGACAAATATAAGATGTGATCTCGGTATTAGTTATGTCTTGCCCTCCAGGATATAATTTTTTATAACTATCTTCAATTTAATGGAATTAATTTTCCTTTATAAGTCTACAAAATATAGGGTGTGCTCAGATGCATTAACATCTACATCTAGATTTGTGACTGAACCATCTGGAACAGCATACCAAAGCTTGATTTTGGCATACTGAAACTTGTCTTCTGGCTGCAGGTATTTATATTCCAGCATTTCTTTTCATTATAAAAATTAACTTCATATTTACAAATTATTCTGTGCATAATAAGGACAAAAGGGGTTTATAGATACTTTATTCTTCTGTTGTTGCCATTTAATCGTCTGTTGAGCACTTAAATTTGCTCTTACTGCATTGCTATCTCCCTCTGTCCTTCCTGCAGTGGTATAGCTTTGATGCCCCATTCATCTCACAAACACAGTTTTTCACATTGCCTCAGATCTCAGCTGCACTTTTTTCTCCAGTGCACCTCGATCCTTCCTTATCATTGCATCCCCCAGGCTGACATACATGGACTTGCTGAGGCGATCAACTCCGTGCTGGCACGTTCCTCAGCGGAGCGGAGGATCACGGTGTACAGGGAGGTTTCCTGAACCGGAGAAACGCCAGGGTCGCGGAGAAAGCCGCCGGGAACCAGCACCTGTCGCGAGAGCGGCTGACGAGGCTTGGGCAGGGTCAGGAGCAACCGTGCCCAACTCCCTCACCTGTAAAAGGCAGCCCCTAGGGAGTGCTAGTGACTAGGGTGAGCAAACAGAACACTTTTGTTTAGACTGATTTTCCAAGAATTGACTGCTTAGATCTGAAGTGTGGAATTCCAGAACCTGGAAGCCTCCCTAGGGTCTGAAGGTAGAGGAGGATGTCATAGGTGCAGGTGTGCCCATCTGGATGAACTCTTCAAGCAAGTAGTCATGTTACAAGAGGAGCTTAACAGGCAGTGCAGTATTCAGGCATCTGAGTGAGAGATAAATGTGTGATATTATGTGCTGTCACAAGCTCAGCAATAGCCTTGCCTTAAGCCTTTGCAAAGGCAAGGTAAGCTTGCTTCCAACTCTGGGCTGACAGACTCATCTAACTCACAAGACAAAAGAGACTGGAGTCTCATCTCTGCTCAGGGCAGGAAGAGGAATCTTCCCCTTCCCCCTGAAGTGCCCCTATGTAACAGATACAATGCCCTGTGGCTGGAGAATGAAGAGGGTGGAAGTAACAGGCGAGACCCAGGAAAGGCTGACTGTGCAAAATTGATCCAACCACCCACCTACATTAGAGCTGGTGACACCGGAGAAGTATGTAGGGTGATAGTAATGGAAGACTCCTTGCTGAAAGGCACCAAAGTGCCCATTTGTCATCCAGATAATGTCTCTAAAGTTTACTGCCTGCCAGGAGCTTGCATCTGTGATGTCACGGGGAAGCTGTCAAGCCGGGTAAAGCCTGTGGACTATCACCCATTCCTACTATTGCAAATAGGGTCAAATGATGCTGCAACGAGATGGCTCAGAAATGTCGGGACACCTTATATCCCTTGGAAAAATGTTAAAGGGATTGGGAGCACAGGTGGTGTTCTCCTCTGTCCTCCCAATCAGAGAAGGAGGTTTGAGGAAAAAGGAGACAAATTGAACAGGTGAATGACTGGCTGCATAGCCAGTACCATGCTCAAAGCCTTGGCTTCTATGATCTTGGGCATACCTTTGAGGAAACTGGGCTTGTTGACAGCTGATGGGGCTCAACTGACCAAGTGGGGCAAGAATGTCCTGAGCAACAAGCTGGCTGGACTTAGAATTTTAAACTAGATTGGGGGGGGGGGGGGGGGGGGGAAGGGGGTAGATTTCTAAGCACTAGAGAAGACCCAGATGGCTGCTGAGACATTAGGAAGCAACAGGAAACACCTGTGAATTACCTCAAGGGAATTAGGGCAAACTCCTCTAACAAGGGGATATGGCTCATAGCCCAGCTGAAGTGCTTCTATACTGATGTATATAGCATGCAAAACAAACAGGAGGAGCTGGTAGCTGCTGCCCAGATGGAAAACTATGACCTATTTGCTATCACAGAAACTTGGTGGGATGAATTGCATGATTGGAGCACTACAACTGACAACTATAAGCTATTTGGAAGGGAAGGGCAAAGAAGGAGAGGTGGGGGAGTTGACTTCTATGCCAAAAATGGGATTGATTGTATAGAGCTATCCTTGAAGAACAGCAATGTACAGGTTGAGAGTTTATGGGTGAAAATTAGAGACCAAGCCAACAAAGGAAACTTTGTGGTTGGTGTCTACTACAGGCCACCCAATCAAGGAGAGGAAGTTGATGAAGAGTTCTTTCTTCAACTGCAGGAAGCATCATGCTCGCAGGCCCTGATCCTGATAAAGGACATCAACCACCTGGACATCTGCTGGAAAAGCAGCACAGCAAACTGCAAGCAATTGAGGAAACTACTGGAGTGCATTGAGGACAACTTCCTAGTACAGGTGATTGAGAGCCCGACCAGAGGAGAGGCACTGCTGGACCTGTTGCTCGCTAATGCAAAAGAACTTATCAGAGAGGTCAAGATTGGAGGTAGCCTGGGGTTCAGTAATCATGCCCTGGTAGAATCCTCAATCTTGAGGGGTACAGGACTGGTAAAAAGCAGAGTCAGGACCCTAAACCTCAGAAAAGCAAACTTTTGTTTGTTTAGGGTGCTAGTGCATGGGATCCCTTGGGAAACTGCCCTCAGAGATAAAGGAGTGAACAAGAGCTGGGAGAGATTTAAAGATATTTTTCTTAGGGCACAAGAGCTCTCAGTCCTGACATGCAAGAAGTTGGGCAGGGGAGGCAAGAGGCCAGCTTGGCTAAGTCAAGACCTCTTAGCCAAATTAAAACACAAAACCAAAATGCATAGGCAGTGGAGGCAGGGATACACATGCTGGGGAGATTATAGGGATGTGGCCTGGGAGTGCAGGGAGGGGATCAGGAAAGACAAGTCGCAACTGGAGCTGAACTTGGCTAGGGATGTAAAAAATAATAAGAAGGGCTTCTTCAGGTACATAGGACAACAAAGAAAGATGAAAGAAACTGTACCCACCCCACCCCCCGATGAACAAAATGGGAGACCTGGCTGCAACCAACATGGAGAAGGAAATATTTGCCTCAGTCTTCACCAACAAGTGGTCTATCCACACTGCCCAACTCATGGAATCCAAAGGCAGGGACTGGGAGAATGAAGTAACGCCCACCGTAGGAGAAGATCATGTTTGAGACCATCTAAGGAACTTGAATGTGCACAAGTCCATGGGCCCTGATGAGATGCATCTGAGGGTCCTGAGGGAACTGGCAGATGAAGTGGCTAAGCCACTATCCATCATATTTGAGAAGTCGTGGCAGACTGGTGAAGTTCCCAGTGAATGGAAAAGTGGAAACATAACCCCCATTTTTAAAAAGGGAAAAAAGGAAGACCCAGGGAACTACTGACCTGTCAGCCTCACCTCTGTGCCTGGCAAGATCATGGAGAAGATCCTCCTGGAAACTATGCTAAGGGACATGGAAAACAGAGAGGTGATTAGTGACAGCCAACATGGTTTCCCTAAGGGCAAATTGTGCCTGACAAACTTGGTGGCCTTCTATGATGGGGTTACAGCACTGGTGGATAAGGGAAGAGTGACTGATGTCATCTACCTGGACTTGTGCAAAGCATTTGATACTGTCCTGCACAACATCCTTGTCTCTAAACTGGAGAGACATGGATTTGACAGGTGGACCACTTGGTGGATAAGGAATCAGCTGGATGATTGTACTCAGAGTTGTGGTCAATGGCTTAATGTCTGAGTGGAGATCAGTGATGAGTGGTGTCTCTCAAGGGTCCTTATTGGGACCGGTATTATTTAACATCTTTGTCGAAGATGTGGACAGTGGGATTGAGCGCACCCTCGGCAAGTTTGCAGTTGACACTAAGCTGAGTGGTGTGGTTGATACTCTAGAGGGAAGGGGTGCCATCCAGAGCGACCTTGACAGGCCTGTGCGAACCTCATGAAGTTCAACAAGGCCAAGTGCAAGGTCCTGCACTTGGGTTGGGGCAATCCTAAAGACTGGTACAGGCTGGGAGGTGAGTGGATTGAGAGCAGCCCTGCAGAGAAGGACTTGGGGGTATTGGTGGATGAAAAACTGAACATAAGCCAGCAATGTGTGCTCACAGTCCAGAAAGCAAATTGTATCCTGGGCTGCATCAAAAGAAGTGTGGCCAGCAGGTCGAGGGAGGTGACTCTCCCTTTCTACTCTGCTCTCGTGAGACCTCACCTGGATTACTATTTTCAGCTCTGGGGCCCCCAGCACAAGAAAGACATGGACCTGCTTGAGCGGGTCCAGAGGAGGGCCACAAAGATGATCAGGGGGCTGGAACACCTCCCCTATGAGGACAGGCTGAGAGCATTGGGGTTGTTTAGCCTAGAGGAGAGAAGGCTCCAGGGAGACCTTATAGCTTCCTTCTGGTACCTAAAGGTGGTCTACAGGAAAGATGAGGGACTCTATCAGAGAGTGTAGTGATACAATGAGAGGTAACAGTTTTAAACTGAAAGAGGGTAATTTAGATTAGGTTAGAAATAAATTCTTTACTGTGAAGATGGTGAGACACTGGAACAGGTTGCCCAGAGAAGTTGTGGATGCCCCATCCCTGGAAATGTTCAAGGCCAGGTTGAATGGAGCTTTGAGCAACCTGATCTTTTGGAAGGTGTCCCTGCCCATGGCAAGGGGGTTGGAACTAGATGATCTTTAAAGGTCCCTTCTAACCCAAACCATTCTATGATGGCTAGAGTGACAGCTTTGTTTCTGTCAAGAGTAGTATGAAATAAAAATTAAAAAAAAGTATTATCCCAAGCTGGTCAAGTTCCGTTCACGGGCGCTGATCTGAGAGAATGGAAAGAGGCTGCCCAAGAATACCGTAATGATCCGATAAAGACGGCACAGAATTTTAAATTTCTAATAAAACAGCACAATCCTGACTGGAGTGATATACAATTATTATTAGATTGTTTGACTGAAACTGAAAAACAATTAGTCATAAAAACAGCGGGGGATCTCGCAAAGGAACATTATAATATAAAGGGAGATAATTATAGAGAATGGTTTCCTTTGTTGGACCCGGAATGGGACCCAAACCGAGCTGCTGAAATGGGAAGATTACAGGCATACCAGGAATGGATATTCAGAGGAATGGAGAAAGCAATTCCTAGAACAATAAATTGGGCAGCGTTATATGAGGTCAGACAGGGTCCTTCTGAAACACCTTCAGAATTCTTAGACAGAATAAGAGATGCAATGCGCCGGCACACGTCTCTGGACCCAAATTCGGAGGTAGGCGCACAGCAACTAATATCCCTCTTTTTAGGACAATCACAGGGGGATATTAGGTGCAAGTTGCAAAAATTGAGACCTCCTGAAAATAGAGACTTGGAAAAATTAGTAGAGGAAGCATGGAGAATATTTAGTAATCGAGAAGAAGGTTACAAGCAGGACCAAAAGAAAATATTAGCAGTAGTAAGAGAAAATGAGAATCAAAAATCTAAAGTTAAATCAAGGTGTGGGCTGACACCCCTGGGTAGGAATCAGTGTGCAATATGCAAAAGGACAGGACACTGGAAAAACGAATGCCCTGAACGCAGACATCAAGAAAACACTAAATGGCGCAATAATCAAGGGAAAACAATAGCTCACATGGAAGAAGAAAATTGACTAGCCAACCCATTAATAAAATTAAAATTAGGAGAAGAACAGGAGGAGGTGGAATTTTTAATAGACACAGGAGCCACCTATTAGGTTTTGAACCAGGCTTTAATGCCTTTGGGAAATGATTATGTTTCAGTAAAAGGTGCAACTGGCCAAACTGAAAAGGCTTATTTTTGTAAACCTTTAAAATATAAGTTGGGAAAACAGATGGGGATCCATAAATTCCTATTTATGCCAAATTCCCCAAAGGCCCTTCTTGGTAGGGACTTATTAGAACAATTGGAGGCAACAATCAAATTTAAAAAAGGGGAAGTTACTCTGGAGGTAAATAATCATCAATACATACAGGTTATGAGCCTATCCCTGGCCAATACTCCTATAAAAAGGGAAACTGATACCAGAATTATTGATCAGGTATATCCCGGAGTATGGGCAATTGACATACCGGGACGTGCCAAGAATGCATCACCTGTAATAGTAAAATTGAAGGAAGGACAGAGTGCGGTAAGAATTAAACAATACCCACTGAAAAGGGAAGATAGGGAAGGAATTCGTCCAAACATAGAGCGATTCATAGAACTAAAACTACTAAAAGAATGTGAGTCAGAATTTAACACACCTATCCTCCCAGTTAAAAAACCTGATGGGTCTTATAGGATAGTTCAAGATTTAAGGGCCATTAACAAAATAACAGAGGATCTGTATCCTGTAGTAGCTAACCCCTATACCTTACTAACCACCCTGACACCTGACCTAGCTTGGTTCACAGTTTTAGACTTAAAAGATGCCTTCTTTTGCCTCCCTCTCCATGAAGCCAGCCAAAGAATTTTTGCTTTTGAATGGGAAAATCCCAGAAGCGGTCGAAAGACCCAGCTCACATGGACGGTGTTGCCACAGGGGTTTAAAAATAGCCCCACAATTTTTGGAAACCAATTAGCAAAGGATTTGGAGTTATGGGAACCACCGTCAGAAGAAGGGAAAGTGTTACAATATGTAGACGATCTTCTTATTGCAACCAGAACCGAAGAATCTTGTATTATTTGGACTGTGAGTCTGCTGAACTTTCTGGGACTACAAGGATATCGAGTTTCTAAGAAGAAGGCACAGGTGGTGTTACAACAGGTCACATACCTGGGGTACGAGATCAGTGCCGGACAACAGGTCCTGGGGAAGGCCCGAAAAGAAGCCATATGCCAAGCCCCCCGACCACGAACTGTAAAGGAACTGCAGACATTTCTGGGAATGACAGGATGGTGCCGGCTTTGGATATGTAATTATGGCTTGCTTGTTAAACCATTATATTCCCTGATAGCAGCTAATCAGAAGGATCTTCAGTGAGATGCTGAATCAGACAGAGCTTTCCATGAACTGAAGAAAGCCTTGATGTCGGCACCAGCACTAGGCCTTCCTGATGTGAGTAAGCCATTTTTCCTATTTTCCCATGAGAAACAGGGAATGGCATTAGGAATACTGGCACAAGATTTGGGACCATACAGACGGGCAGTGGCATACTTCTCTAAACAGCTGGATGCCACTGCAAAAGGGTGGCCTGGTTGCCTGAGAGCAGTAGCAGCCGTCATCCTAAACATCCAAGAGGCCCGGAAGTTTACCCTGGGCCAGAAAATTACTGTCTTAGTATCCCACACAGTGTCTGCAGTCCTTGAAACAAAAGGGGGGCATTGGCTCTCCCCACAGAGATTCCTAAAATACCAGGCCATAATGGTGGAACAAGATGATGTTGAGATCGTGACTACAAACATCGTCAATCCGGCCTCATTTCTTAATGGGAATATTGGAGAATCAGTCGATCATGACTGTCTAGAAACAATCGAAGCCACTTATTCTAGTCGGACAGATCTCAAGGATGTTCCTATTAATGGAGCTGAACATTGGTTCACGGATGGGAGCAGCTATATGCTGAATGGAAAGCGACATTCCGGATATGCTGTTACAACCTCTGAAGAAGTGATAGAATCGGGGCCGCTACCGGCTGACACTTCAGCACAGAAGGCTGAAATCATAGCCCTTACTCGAGCTCTGGAGAGAGCTCGGGGAAAACCTATAAATATTTGGACTGATTCTAAATATGCCTTTGGAGTGGTACATGCTCATGGAGCAATATGGAAAGAAAGGGGACTGTTAAACTCCCAAGGAAAAATCATCAAACATGCGGAAGAAATTTTGAAACTCCTAAATGCGGTCCGGCTTCCTGAAAGGGTGGCAATTATGCACATTAAGGCACACCAGAAAGTGAGCACAGAATTGGAAAGAGGAAATGAACTGGCAGACAGGGAAGCAAAACAGGCGGCCAGAAAAGCAATCAAGGTAGAGGGTGCGCTAATACCCGATGGACAAATATCTCTAGAAGGTAAACCAGACTATACTAAAGAAGATCGCAAACTGATTTCTGACCTAGAGGGATCATATAATGAGGAAGGGTGGGCTATAATCTCACATGGGAGAATAGTGATTCCTTCCTACATGGTATGGTCAGTAGTCCGGGAAGAGCATAGAAAAAGGCACTGGGGGGCAGAAGCTCTATATAAGGATCTCACTAAAAACATAATAGCACGAAATTTGTATACTACTATTAGACAAGTAACCCAACAATGTGATCTTTGTCTCCAGACTAATCCTAAGATTACCAAGGGGCCAAAGTTGGGAAAAATTGGGAGAGGAAATGTTCCTGGGCAACATTGGCAGATCGATTTCTGGGAACTTCCTAGAAAAGGGGGGTATCGATATTTATTGGTACTAACAGATACCTTTTCAGGTTGGCCAGAAGCCTTCCCGTGCAGAACTGCTAAAGCCCGGGAAGTGACCAAAATACTACTCCAAGAGATAATACCTAGGTTTGGAGTCCCAGCGGTAATGTCCTCGGATAGAGGACCACATTTTGTGTCCAGAATAGTGCAACAGATCAGCCACCATCTAGGAATAGATTGGCAATTACATACCCCATACTGACCACAATCGAGTGGCCAGGTGGAAAAGATGAATCATCTAATCAAACAACAGATTGTCAAGTTAGGCCAAGAAACAAATCTAACTTGGCCCCAGTCTTTGCCATTAGCTCTTACACGAATTCGAACTAGACCGAGAGCAAAAGAGGGGCTTAGCCCATTTGAAATTTTATATGGACGACCCTATGGGGTACAAAAGGGGATGTCTTCACAGACTGGTGAAGAAACAATGACTTCCTATATGGTGGCACTCAACAAACAATTAATAAGAATTGAAAAGCATGTGATGGGAACACGCAGTAGGGGTCTGGATGGACCTGTTCACGATATACAACCAGGAGACTACGTATACGTTAAGTGTTTTGCAGATAAAACCCTGGAACCACAGTGGACCGGACCTTTTCAAGTCCTACTCACCACCTACACTGCAATCAAGGTTGAGGGACAGAATTCTTAGATTCACCATACCCGGATTAAGAAAGCCCCTGCAACTTCGTGGAAAGTAACCCCAGATAAAAAAGAACTGAAACTCAAATTTACTCGGACAAATGGGAACAATGTGGGTGGCAAGTAAGTGAACCTGAGCGGTTGCGGATCCACCATATGGGAAGGGCACCACAACAAACAATATAGAACAAAAGAGTCTGGGACTGAGCCAGTGGCCAGTCTTGCCCAACTTGTTATCAGTAAGCCCCAACTCAAATAAAGATATTTTTGATCAAAACAGATTTTATATGTATATATGAGGAACGTTTAGATTCTTAAAATGATCAATAGTGGGTTTAAACCATTTGTGGTTTTTTGTACCCTCTCTCTTGCCTACAACCAAGAGCCTGATAATTGCCCTTGGAATCATGCCCAGAAAAAACACACTGGAATAATGGGAAAGGTGGACTCAAAGACGAAACTAGCTATGGTGGTTTTTTCTGAAGACGAGGTGTACCAAAGGAATCAATGGGATCGGGAGGATGTACACAAAGTCGACCGATTATGGGGAAAATTAGGAGATAGGATAAAAGTAGGGTGTCAAACATATAATGAAAAGGATAACACCAAGATTTTGGGAGACACCCTGATTAATGTCAGAAAGGTAGATAAGGAATTTACCCTTCTAAATACAACCATGTGCTTTAATTCACGGGAATGTTGGGCTCGGTTAAGGTAAAATTGTGCCATCTTTATAATATGCCTAGGAAAGGAATCCCCAAGAACAGCTCTGACTTATAAGATCAAAATAACAATCATGCTAACCACTGTTCCTACCACCACCACAGTTACAACAACCCCATTAACGCTTGATCTTAAATTAACTAAACCAGATCCAAAAATTTATAAAATTGGACCATATGTAATCAGAAATACAGGTCAGCAACAAATGTTGTTTAACCCAGAATGGTCTCTTAAAAGAATAGAGTTAAAAATACAAGTCAATGTTTCTGATGTTAAGCCATCCTGTTCCCCCTTCTTACGAACCTCTTATGAGGGATGGACATCTTGGTTAAGACAAAGGGGAAATATTTATCGAAACAGAATAGTGAGAGATGTAACTGGAATTTTGGGAACAGGACTCGGAGTATTAAATTCCATAGACTCAGAGGTGATAATGAATAAACTAGCTGCCACCACGGCCAATCTATCAAAACTACAACAACCACTATAATCTTCATTATTGGCATTAGGGGCGCACCAATGGTTGATATCGAAGGTACTCCCCAGGTGGGAACAAATAAACATGGAAGATCATCAACTCATCACTAAGGCATTAGGCGGTTTACAGGATGACGTCGCCCTGGCTCTAAGTTGTATCCAAGCCCAAATGTGGATGCAATCAATAGCTGCATCCATAATAAGAGAAGGAGAGGAAGGCATATTTCCTACGGAAATTCGAAAGATGGTTTGGGACAGTGCTACGGAGGTAGAAAGAAAACTCCAGTCATGGTGGAATATGGTGAACTTTATCTATGACCCCAACACACACACCATCACAGCTTTTGTGTTAACCATACGTAATGCAGTAATAATTACCATACACCCCATTGTAGCCCTTGGAATTAACCATAATGGGGTGCTCCTATACCCTTTTGAACATAGAACATGGGCCAGAAAGATAGGCGACAAGTGGCAAACAGTAGATTTAGAATCTTGTATTATGCGAGAACAGCAGGGCTTCCTCTGTGAAAGCAATACTATAATGGCTCAGGATACTTGTTTAGATACAGATCAGAAAATATGTCATTTCGAGGCCCGACCAAATGCAAACTTGAAAACAGTAATTATATATGCAGGGAAGGGATGTGCGTGTTTGAGAACTAAATGTAACACAATAACCATAGATGGGGAGGTAAAGGAGACTGCACAGTATTCAAATTATTGTATTTGTAATTTTACTACTATCACAGGATGCGATTTTAGTTACTCAGCCCCAGTAGTGTCTCATCAATTCTTAAAATCCAACTTTACCCCATCACAGATAATAATTCCTACCCCCATAGGACTAAATATAAGCAGTATAAAAGAACTATTAAAACATGCAGATTTACAACGTATACTGGAAGAAACCAAAGAAAAGGGACACGAAACTCTTCTTATGATCCATCATGATGTAGAGGGGATCAAGAAAGTTTTAAAAAGGTAGAACAGGATGGAAACCATAATTGGTGGGATACTCTCTTTGGCTGGTCACCTTCTGCAACAGGAATTCTTAACACTCTGGTACACCCCATTGTGATCTTATTGATCAGTTTAGGAATTTCCTTAATACTAACCATTGTGTTATATTTGTGGGTTTGGAGAATGTTTAAAAGGGTAACACTTATGTATGATGCTTTATATCATTCGGGAAGACTGCTTAAGTAAAAGAATTTACTTAGTTTGATAGAAAAGGGGAGATTGATATGGAGAAATAGTGCGAAATGGGGACAATGGACACCAATGTGATTGTATACGTCTGCTCAGGAATGTGGCAATGGTGACTAGTCATGGGTGCGGTGTCTGGTCACATAGGCACACAGCTTTGAGGAGACGCCTACAGTTTTGAGGAGATGCCTGCCCTTCTTCCTCTAACAAAGGGGCTATTTAAAAGAGAATGAGAAAAAGATGAGAGACATTCAAATAGAGGGAGGGAGTGCTAAGTCTCCTTGCTGGAGAAGATTGGATGGTCACAAGAACATGAATCACCTGAAGAAGATCACGGATGGTCACAAGAACATGAATCACCTACAAACCTGCAAGACCACCACATTCCAGGAAATGGACTGATAAGCTAATTAACATACGAAGCGGGGTTTAGGTAACGAATATGTATAGGCGTTAATTTAATATTCATTTGTTTCATTGTATAAATGTGAGATGGTTCGTCACTTCGGGTATGCACGCTTGTGGAGGAGCGATCCCCCGTGCATCTGCGCACAATAAACATACCTACTTTATAACTTTCGAGT
Organism: Falco peregrinus; assembly: GCF_023634155.1. Taxonomy (NCBI): domain Eukaryota; kingdom Metazoa; phylum Chordata; class Aves; order Falconiformes; family Falconidae; genus Falco; species Falco peregrinus. The sequence continues at coordinate 2,353,441 of NC_073743.1, read as the reverse complement.
TATAGAGTCTAATTCCGCACGTCAGTATTACCTTGTTTAGCAAGCTAGCAGCCTAATTTACTAAGCAAGTGAAAAGCGTGTACTATTCTTACAGAAGAGATTAGAGAAGCAAAAATCCGTCATGCTGCATTCCAAAACTCAGCCTGAGAATTACAGTCTGCTGTGAGTTCTGCGTTACAATCTTTTGACACATGTTGGGGTTGCGATTGTGAAAGTTGCCCGTTTACAATTTTCATTGGCATTATCACAGCTAGTTGTTTTAAAAGCAACCCTTGAGCTTCCTGAAGTTCGACTTGTTCCAAAATATTCTGAAGCCAATCAATAAAGTTAGTATTAAAGTTAGTGACTCTCTAGGACCCTGCAAGACTGTGGCAAGACTCCTGCATCCTGACTGCCTTAATAGCCATCTCATTCATTTGCAAACAGTTGTCCCTGGGATACCTTGCCTGAGTCACAGAATCGGCACAATTAATTTTCTCCAGCCAACTGCTCATAGTTAACAGCAATTCCCCGATTAAGGTTCAGTCAAGGCCACTATACATAGCTCACAAAAATCAGATAACCACATCATATACTGTATCAGAGTTAGTACCATACAAAGCAATGACTTCCAATCATGCAGTGTGAGTGTATAAGGCTCTGCCATCACTTCAAGAAGGGACATAGCAAATGTATTATGAATCCTCCCTTCCCGCACTGCTTTGCTTAACCCTTTAACAGCCTCGTATTGCACAGGCTGCCACTCTGCAGGTTGATTTGTCTGACAAAATACTGAACATGCCATAGCGACTCCCAAAACCTATCACTTAAGTGTTTCCCACTTGCATTCCTGCCACCAATCCCTCAGGCTCCCTTTCACCCTCCCCAAAAATACAATCAATGCATCAGGAGAGACGAGGGGGTGGGGGAAAGGTCTAGCTCCTTTTCCAGATCTATAGGACCTGGATCAAAAGGTTCATCAGTGTCAATAAAATCATTGTCTGAGTTGTCCTGTTCCCGTGCTTGGTCCTGTGTTGTGAGGGTCGCTGCAGTCAGTGACAGAAGCTTTGGGGGCAGAGGAGGTGTGGACAGAATCGCCATCGCTGACTGTGTCTTGAGAAGAGTCGCGCTGTCGGTGGAATTTACAGCTTCCTCTGGTTTAGCACCATTAGTAGAATTAGTCCACACTTGGCAAAGAGTAATCAGAATTTGCCACCAAGATGCTAAATGCATTCCCGACACGGAGTTCCCCTCCGCGGCAGCATCATACAATTGGCTGCTGTATGTACACATTTTCATTTCTTTCAAAGTCTCTAAAGTTTCTTGGCTGCTCACCTGTCTCGATGCATACAGGTGTTATCCTCGGGGTTTAGGTTGTCCACCTGGTCCAGACAGCAAGACGATCGTTCAGCCAAGCCGTCTCCTCCGGAACGCAGCCCTCTTCCACGAGCTGTCTTTTTTCCGTCCTTATTCTTCCAAGGCTTCGGAACACCACCATAGGGGTCATCATTTGAGGAGACTGAGGCACGGACTCCCTGATCTGACTAGAAGACCCTTCATGAGTCCATATACGTCTCTTTCTGGGGACGAAGCCTGATTCCCTGTTACGGATTTCCCACAGCTCACCTCTCAACTCCGGAGGGATTTCAGGCCGGCTCCTGCTTCCTTTCAGCAGATCATTCAAAGTTCTGTGGGATTCGCTGCATGTCGCTCAGATAGGCGATTCGAGAGCCCTTCACGTTAGATCCTTAAACGCATCACGTCGGGGTCACCAATTTGCGGCGAATGAAGAGATGGGACTCAGCTTGTTGCAAGCAAATGTCAATTTATTGTACAGAAGCACGAGGTTTTATACACTTTCAGAAGCTGCGCGTTTTAAACAGATTGGTTCTTGAAGCTAAGCCTTGCATACTAGGCAATCCCCGATTGGTGGTTAACTACCAGCAATTAACCGCAAGGTGTTACCTTTCCTTGGCGCCATCCGTCTCCCACTCCCCTGTGCTCTGTAAACACGTCTCATCATGTTAATTGTTGTCCAGACAAGCTCGAGCACATTCCCCTCAGCTAACTGATTGCCATGCATGGTCCTAGTTTCCAGACCGCTCCTGCACATGTGTTTTTTAATTTAGCCCAAGTACCAAAATTGGGAAAGTCTGTGTATGAGACCATGAGAAAAGAGATGTGCTTCTTACATTCCCATGCTGCAAATGCCAAAATATGACCATAAGTAATGTTGCTTTTTTAAAAGTCCTAGTTATTATTGGCATGACTCATTTTTCGTTTTGTAATAATACCCAGTTGTCCCAGTCAGGGTCCTGCTGTGCTTAACACCATACAAGCATATAAGAATATACAGAATTTGTTCTGCAGAACTTAAAATTTAATTTAGGAAGCAAACATAGGAACATAAACAAGGTAAAATGGGCATCAGGGTGACTGGTTGCTGTAGGCTGGCACTGCTTGCTGAAGAATGCACTAAATCATGCACCAGGACTTCTATGCATGGGTCAGTGTCCCACTGTGGCTCTGTCATCAGCTATTAGCTGGTGTCAGTGTCTTGTATGCTTAGACTGAGGAGCAAATCCTGAAGAAGAACTTGAACTCGATAAGATTAATTTAGTAGATAAAGCCATGCAGACTGAAGGAGAGGCATATTGCTTGGTTAAGATTTTTTTCTTTTGCCCTAATGGAGGGACAGGAAATTCCTGGCAAGTTAATGTTGATAGGCTTGGGAAACACAAACTGTAGAAAAGTATTAAAAGAGAAAAGAAGTGGTGTGGAAATGAAGGGGTAAATCCCGGTTTAGACAGATGTTCAGCTCTCAGTGAGGGCATGGTGTAATAAAGATTAGAACTGAAAGAATGAAGGAAAGGGATTTCAAAACATTTGGCATTTTTATTTAATCCAATAATAATTCCTCTTTGGATCTAAAACATCTAATTTCCTATTTTCTGCTCATGAAATACTAAGTACCATACAAAATTTATTATTTTATTAATAAAACTTGTTATTCTAACAAGCCACATAAGTAATTTCTGGTAATGCTGGTCATTTTGCCTAGAACATAGGGGAAACCGGTGCTTTTCATTTAATCGACCATTTGGTGGCAGTACATGTTAGTAGAAATCACTCACTTTTACCATGACATATTTTTGTGGTTTAACCCAGACAGCAGCTAAGCACCACAAAGCCGTTTGCTCACACACACCCCACCAGTGGGATGGGGAGAGAATCAGAAAAAAGTTAAAACTCGTAGATTGAGATCAAGACAGTTTAATAGGACAGAAAAGGAAGGGAAAATAATAATAATGATAAGAGAATATACAAAACAAGTAACACAACGCAGTTACTCACCACCTGCTGACCAATGCCCAGACAGTCCCCGAGCAGTGAGCCACCACCCCCCAGCCAAGTCCCCCCAGTTCTATTGTTCAGCATGATGTCATATGGTATGGAATATCCCTTTGGCTAGTTTGGGTCAGCTGTCCTGGCTGTGTCCCCTCCCAGCTTCTTGTCCACCCCCAACCTCCTCTATGGCAGGGCAGTATAAGAAGCTGAAAAGTCCTTGACTTACTGTAAACACTGCTCAGCACCATTCTATACCATCTATGTCATCTATGAAATAAATTCTTTCACTCTACAGTGGATCACGAGAAGGGTTGCTGGCACAATGTTACTGTAAACTCCAGACCTGCCATTTCTAAGAGCTAAGTTTGTTTGAAAGGCAAACATTTATAAGAAAAAGCACTATAAATCATTTTTGAAAAAAACCAACCTGTCGCGATTTAACCCCAGCCAGCAACTAAGTACCATGCAGCCACTCACTCCACTCCCTCCCACGATGGGATGGGGAGAAGAATTGGAAAAGAAAATGGTAAAACCCATGGGTTGAAATAAGAACGGTTTAATAACTGAAATAAAGTAAAATATAATACTACTACTACTAATAATAATAATAATAATAATGGGAGTTAACAAAAAGAGAAAGAGAAATAAAACTCGAGTTAAAAAAAACCTAAACCAATAACAGAAGTGATGCACAATACAATTGCTCAGTACCCACTGACCGATGCCTAGCCAGACCCTGAGCAGCGATCCTGCCCTCACCCCAAGCTCCCCCCCCCTAGTTTATATACTGAACATGATGTTCTATGGTACGGAATATCCCTTTGGCTAGTTTGTGTCAGCTGTCCTGGCTGTGTCCCCTCCCAATTTCTTGTGCCCCTCCAGCCTTCTCACTGGCAGGGCCTGAGAAGCTGAAAAGTCCTTGACTCTAAACATTACTTAGCAACAACTAAAACCATCAGTGTGTTATCAACATTATTCTCATCCTAAATCCAAAACACAGCACTGCACCAGCTACTAAGAAGAAAGTTAACTCCAACCTAGCTGAAACCAGGACAGTATCCACCCCTTATTCCATACCATTTACATCACACTCAGGTCTCACACTTTCCAATACATCATCACCTTTCCTGTCTTTTGATATATACACTCAGTTTTGATATATAAACTCAGTTGTCCTTTTCCTCCACCTGGCTGGAGGCAGGGTCCCTCAAATCCTGGTCACAGTATTCATTACTTACTTCTTGTAAATGCAAATCAAAAGTGCCTTGAAGTTCCCAAATAAGATCATCTCTTCTACTCTGTGTGGGAAACTGCCCACTGAAAACCGTAGCAGCAGTTTTCCTGGAAGAATCCCCTTTTGTGATTGCAATTGTGATTGTTTTGCCCCTTTTCCAATTGCTTTGTCAATTCCTTCTTCCCTAGAAAGGGTTCCCAGGTGTTTCCAAGCTTCCCTACCCTCTAATTCCAGGCTATCAACATTATTCTCATCCTAAATCTGAAGCACAGCACTATACCAGCTACTAGAAAGAAAATTAGCTCTATTCCAGCTGAAACCAGGACAGCTATTCATTATGCTTGTATCTCAACTTTGTTCCTCTCTAATGTATCAAATGCATGAACCAAATCTTGATATAACATCTTCAGTGCAAAGGGATGAATGCCTAGTCTTAAAGCCCACTAAGAAAAACAGGTAAATGAGCTGTTAACATTTCGTAGCACTTCTTTCAGCTATAATGAAAACAGTTCATTTTTGCTTCTTACCATTGTTCCTTCTAAGGGACTGTGACATATTTTCATAGGAATTATGCTTATCATGAAGTAACAATGGTATGCCTGCATTGCTTTTTTCTTTACATGCAAAAATAAAATGAAGGCAAATTAAATAAAATTAATGGCATGCATTCAAATAAGAAAGTCCAGGTATATAGAAAAACTGTGGCCAGGATTTCTCCAGGGACTCTCTGCTGACCTTGGTAATAGGCATGTGTTACCACACTCCTGCAGTACAAAGTATGCTATGCTCTGAATGAACAGTTTTATCTGGTACAGTTTAGAGAGATGCACAATATCCTCTTTTTAATGCAGCACAGGTGTTGGCAGATTGAGTTACAAAGTCTCATGAAATCATATATATAGTAATGAAATCAATTTTCTATTTCTTATATTTGTGTACTAGATCAAATTGTTAAAACTAAGATGAGGGAGGTGAAAAGTGTCCAGTTATGGTGTTTGTAGGGGTTGATACTTGCTAATCTCTGGTTTGATCCAAACAATATTTCATTTGACTGTTTATTTTCATTAAGATGCTTTTTGAACTTATTTATTGATCTATGGTACTTTTGGGGAAGTGTTTCTGGCTGTGGACAAATACCATCTGCACTAAAGTAAACTTGTGTATAAAAAACTCATTAGTACAAACTAAAACCAGGAAAGGATCCTAGAAAGGGCCCGAGGAGGGAACTTGTAAGAGTAATGGCAGCATGGAAGGGCAGAAGGACACTGAGCTTGAGGACTTTTACAACAGTCCAGCTTCAAACTAAACAACATGTAGTCAGCTTGTATTAATGTTACTGTGTGGTTTGAAGCAGGCTTCAACCACCTGAAAATCATTTCTGGAAGCAAGAGAATGCCTAAAATACAGACATGGAGGAGCAAGACACAAAAATTATATAACGCATTGTCCTGGTTTTGGCTGGGATGGAGTTAACTTTCTTCTTAGTAGTTAGTACAGTGCTGTGTTTTGGCTCTGATGTGAGAACAATGTTGATAGGACACTGATGGTTTTAGTTGTTGCTGGGTGATGTTTATACTAAGTCAAAGACTTTTCAGTTTCTTGGGCCTTGCCAGCAAGAGGGCTGGAGGGGCACAGAAGACTGGGAAGGGACACAGCCAGGTCAGCTGACCTGAACCAGCCAAAGAGGTATTCCATACCATGGGATGTCATGCTGAGTAATTAAACTTGGAGGGTTAGCTGGGGCCTGGGAATTGTTGCTCAGGACTGGCTGGGCATCAGTCAGCAGGTGGTGAGCAGTTGTACTGTGCATCACTTGTTTTCCTTTCTCCCTTTTCCTTTGGATTTTATCCTTTTCCCCACCTTTCCATTATAACTGTTGTTGTTGTTGTTATTATTATTATTATTATTATTATTATTGTTGTTGTTGTTGTTGTTGTTGTTCTTACATCTTTAATCTGTTTAAATTATTAAATTGTTCTTATCTCAACCCTTGAGTTTTACATTCCTTTCTGATTCTCCTCCCCACCCCTCCGGGTGAGGGGGAGTGAGCAAGCGGCTGCGTGGTGCTTGGTTGCTGGCTGAGTTAAACCACAACACTTAATATTTTTAAAAAATACAGCACAAAATAGAAAAGCAACTTGTGAACCAATTGCTAACAAGTAAAAGTATAACAGATGCAAACAAAGATCTGCAGTATTTTTCACCATATGTTTCAAATCAATCTTATTCAGTCCTTCATCAGTTGGAAACAAAGCATAATTTTGTGGTTCTAACAGTAAGTAACCTTGATCTATCAAACCATAGAAAACCTAACAGTATTTTGACAGGCCATTTGTTCTAATTATCATAAACAGTCAATAGGATAAACTAAAATCACCATTCATTTTGAATTATATTATCTAATTATTCCCATTTCAGCTCCTTTTCTAATTGCCCTCCGGTGTTCAAACTCTTATATTGCTCATTTCATAGAATCATAGAATGTTTTGGGTTGGAAAAGACCTTAAAGATCATCTAGTTCCGACCCCCCTGCCATGGACAGGGACACCTTCCATTAGACCAGGTTGCTCAGAGCCCCATCCAACCTGGCCTTCTCATGCTTCATTCTCACTATATGTAATTTCAAACTGTTAAAATAATTGCAAGATGTTCTGCATGATACTTTGCTTGCTCTTCAGTTTAGAGACGTGACTGAAAAAACCTGAAAAACTGAATACAACAACTCACCAAAACTATACTTATTCTTCATCTTAAATATTGCCTTAATCCGGTTCACCAAATGGCTGCCCATAGAGACATTCCAGCACAGTGCTTGCAGTTGTTGGAACAACCAGCTGAAAACTTGTGGGACAGGGGAGAGGGACTGAAAGGGAATTGCTTCAGTTAGCTTCAGCAGCAGTACCACTGAATGTGCAAGCAGGGAAATAGTTTCATTTTGCTTTGAATATGAATATGGAAAATACATGCAAATTGACCAGATGTACTGAGAGAGGAAAACATAGAAACCCTGATTTAGCAAAGTACTTAAGCACACTCTTAAAGTTAATCACATACTTAAGTCTGTTCACTGAGGCACTTGACATGTGTATGCTTTTGCTGAGTTAATATTATAAAGCAGAGATCTTAATGATAGTCCTAGGATAAACAGACAGGCTGAGTTGTTAAAAGCAAAGTATGTGTGAGCTCCTGTTCCCTATATCCCATCCTAAAATAGGTCTCTAACGCAAAGATGAATCTCATGCTACAGGCACTTCTTGCTTTCCCTTGTGTAGTGAGGGAACTCAACGATAAGTTTAGACTAGACAGCAAATATTCATGTGGCCCAGATTCAGTGGCATGACTTGTGCATCACAGACTGAAAGCTGTCCTGCTTTCAAGCAGTAACCTACCCTCCTGGCCAGGGACTCTGGAAGTTTTCTGGGAGAAGCATGCAAAAAGAGTGACACCTGATTACAAACCATGATCTAACACCCCTAAGTAGATGCCCAGCCCTATGGAGTGCTCCTCCCAGTACTGGGTCCTTATTAAAAAGTAATAAGCAACTGCTTTCTGCTTACTACTTGCTAATCAAAAACATGTACAGAAGGTTATTTTCAGAATACAGATATTGTTCCTAGGGTGAACCTAGACCTGAACTCACAGAATCAAGTTTCTGCTGTATTCAGTTGGCATTTTGTTTAACAACCTCCAGTCTGCAATTTCATGTACACAGGTCTGGAGGCAAACAGAGTGGTGATGGGGAGGAGGACTCAGGGAAAGAGCTGTGCAGGACTGTAGCTGATTCTCCCTTGCATGCCATAGATGACACAGGGCACTGGGGAGCACAAATGGTGTGGCTATAGTCCCTGAAGTCCTCCAGAGAAATCTACCCACATATACAGGCACCTACACAACATGGCATTTTTACTGTCTTTAAAACAAGTAATTCATCTTGAGGTTAATAGCAAAAAAGCTCCACATACCTGTATCTCTACAAAATTACCTGGGAACCTTGACATGCATTTTAAAACTAGAGACTCTTTCCTGACCTCTCTCTTCTTCTTTCTTAATTTTATATTTAGGCTTTTATTTGGTTTTCACACCATAGAATCCAAATGGTGCTCTGCATCTTTGAGTCTGTCAGCATGCAAGGGGCCTGAGAAGATATTAAGAATGAGGCACTGGAAAGACCTCTAAAATTTCAAGCTTCAGGTGGGAGGCACAACTGGATGATCTCTAGAGAGCCCTTCCAACTACTGTTTCTATCATTGTGTCTTGCAGCTTCCTTGTAAATGCACAAAGATATGTTAGTAAGACCTACAGGTGCATTTTTGTCACCTGTCTGCACTGTGTGCCTTAATGGCTAATAGAATGCAAAGGTGCTTTCAAAATGGATGTTAGGGTCTCCTTTACCACCTTCAAGCAATCATCTGCAGTGCCAGGATATTATATACTATGCTCACATCATCTTGCGGGTTTGTTGAAGTGCAGCTCCCTTTGCACGCAGCAGTTTAGGCAGTGCTAGCAGAGGGATCTTGAATGTCACAGCATTTACAGGCACACTGTTACCAGTTCAGATTCTCTGCTCCCTCATTTGCTTTCCTCCCAGCTGTCTGTACAGAGCTCTGCTCAGGCTGGTATTTGGGGTGGTAACTATAATCTCTCTTGCTTTGAGGATGTATGAACTGTAGAAATCTAGCATTGTAGGTTTGCCAGATTCCCAGTTCTCTGAACCACCTTAGCTTGTTCGCCAAACTTTCACAATCATTGGCTTATGTTCATGACCTTAGTGAACTTTGCATCCAAAACCAAGGTGAGAAAGCAGTGACTTAATGTGAATACTGTGTTCAGATCTAACCATGACTTTGGGCCAGCTCCAAAAGAGGACTTAAGCACTTTATTTGCAATCTAGGTGGAATTCAGGAACTTAAATCCAAAACATGGCACTGAAAATACCTGCCTAACCCTGGAGACACGTTGGGTTAATATGCAGTTGACTTTTTTCAATTTAAATTTTCCTCCAAAGTTTCTCAGTTTGTGTATCTATATTGACCCATCATGACATAGACAATCAAGTTTAGTTCCCTCTTCTTTATGTGAGGTTTCAGTTACACCTCCTCCGTTAGAGGGAAATGTCCTGATACCAGATAATAAACTGTTCTAGGCAGAATACTGTCCACCACTATGTCACTGCACTGACAAGACTTCAAGGTTTATGGAACCAAACACAATTCAGTAGTTTAGTAGTTAAGTGGCTCAGCTCAGTATGAAAAGACCTGAGTTCTGCTTTTTGCTCCCAAGACAGTGCCTGCTTTTTAGATGAAACAAAATTCAGGAATGATCATGGAAATGGGTACCAGAACTGTGCTCCCTAAGTGCAAGCCTAACCACTAGACTATACAGTCATGCTCTGCCTCTCAGTTAGTCTTTAGTATTTTCTGCACAGCAGGCCAATTTTCCCAAGGGGTGAGAGGAGTCCTTTTCTACCTCCTGCATCAGCCTATCAGGATTAGGTAACCTGGTAATCTCCATCTTCTGGAAAGAAGGAAAAGAGGGATTAAAGTATTTTGAGATGAGGAAAGAACTGAATGTGTTTCCCCATAGTGTCCTCACTACTTTTGAAGGGCACAGCACAATCTCTGGCTACGTTTTAAAATAAACAAATGAGCCCTGCCTAGTTCTTTAGGGACATATACCTTCCAGTGAGGGTCCCGGCTGTGCATATCAAGTGCATTGAAGCAATTTCTTGCAGCCCTGAGTAAAGGGTAAGATCTAAGACACACAATATCCTTGGGGTTTCTTTTTTTGGCAGGCTCCTGGCAGCTGTATGCTGTCTGACATAAGGTAGCTCCTGGCTTAGCTTGCTCTTAGGTTTTTGCTGTCATTCTAAGATGCCTAAATTTTCATGGACAATTTATACACAACTAATTTGGAGTTCTGGTTTTCATGCTGGGGTACAAGACATCTGAAAGGTTTTGAAAACCCAGGTTAGTGTCCTGGTTTCAGCTGGGATAGTGTTAATTTTCTTCTTAGTACTTAGTACAGTGCTGTGTATTGTCTATGATGTGAGGACAATGTTGATAACATGCTGATGTTTTTAGTTGTTGCTGGGTGATGTTTATACTAAGTGAAGGACTGTTAGGTTTCTTGGGCCCTGCCAGCCAGAGGGCTGGGGGGGCACTGGAAATTGGGAGGGGACACAGCCAGGACAGGTGACCCAAACTAGCCAAAGGGATATTCCATACCATATGAAGCCATGCTCCGTATAGAAACTGGGGGAAGAAGAAGGAAGGGGGGGACATTTGGCATTATGGCATTTGTCTTTCTGAGTAACCGTTACGCGTGATGGAGCCCTGCTTTCCTGGGGATGGCTGAGCACCTGCCTGCCCATGGGAAGTGCTGAATGAATTCCTTGCTTTGCTTTGCTTGCGTGGCTTTTAATATTCATCTCTCTCCTTCCTTGCTTCCAGGGAGGGCATCTGAGATTGTATCATCAGAGGCAACCCCCTTGCCTCCTCTGCTCCTCATTTGCATTTACCCTTTCCATTGGTTAAAACACAATGGTTCCACTATGACATCACCCAGACTAGGCATGTCCAAGCCTCACTGGGTGCTCGCATTGGCTGGTTCAGAGCCAGAGCCTTTGTTATGTTAAAAATTCTTGAAGATGAATTTGCTGCATCTGCCCTTGCTCCAGGGCTGGGAAAGCAGCAACAATGCTCCCAGCCAGGTTCCAGTGGCCAAGAGTCACTGCAGGAAAGTCCTTTGCTCCTGGCTGTTGGAGCAGGTAAAGGGGTAGATAGGAAGATGGAGTCAATGTCCTATACAGAAATGAAACTAGTTAAAACATGCACATGGAGAGATCAGATTACAGCCCCCTTTTCTGTTTGGTGTCAAACCAGTATTAGCCAAGCAAAGGTCCAGTAAGAGTGCCATGACTAACTACTGATTATAAAATGGGGTCTGTATAGAGCACTTTGTGGCTCTATTCTGTGGCATCATCCCTGAAATGAGGCTAAATATCCTACTTTACAGAAAAACAAACCAGTTTCTTTTCCCATGTAGAAATAAAGAGGATGGCATTGCATTACTCCAACTCATGACTGGACATAACTGTTTGCTTAGGCTGAAAATGGGGCATAGTGGTCTTTTTCCTTCCTGCTATATGCAAGAACAGTGAGTCCCTTTCCTGGAGAGAATATTGGAGCTTAACCCCATGCCTTTTAAGGGTATGCTGTTCTTGTGCAATGAAGTCATTACTTTAGGCCCTTTTCTGATTCAACAAGATGTAACAAATGTTCAATACTTAGAATAAGTTTTCTTCACAGTTTTGGTTTTCCTGAAATAAAAATGCCAAATGTAACACCATGTCGGGAGTTATTAGGTCTTTATACTCCCTACCCTTACACCAGTTTCAGCAGGTACCTTTACGGACTGCTCATAGGCTAGGGCTACTATCTGTGGATGTCTGATTTGCCTTGATTCTGTCATTAAATCAATTAATTATCAATTCTGTCAATAATTAATTGCAGTCACTGATGACATCTTTAGAAGCTAAGAAGAGACAGAGCTCCATAGTCAAAAGAAGGCCAGTAGTTTTTTGTCCAAGAGCTATGTTACTTAGCAAATAGTAGGCACATGCTGGAATTACTGTTCTCATGGACAGACTCACTGATTTGAAAAATCAGGGGTTTGGCCCTGCCTTTAAAATAAAAAACAAAACCCACGATGATAATTTCCACTATTTCAGCAGTATGAAAAGAACCAAAAAAAAGTATGGAAAGTCTGGTTTATACTACCGCAAAGGTGGAAAACAGATATAGGGTGCTTCTTTGTTAGGAAAATTGATTTGTTCTTAACCAAAACATTATGACTACCGCAATATAAAATCTTAGTGGAGACAAGGCAACTTATAGTTTTCACACATTTTGGTAGATTGTGCAGATAGCAGGAAAATCTAAGGCTATGAGTAAGTGTGGTGGGTTGGCCTTAGCTAGATGCCAGGTGCCTGCTCCAGTGTAGGGCTCTCCACAGGGTCACAGCCTCCTTCAGCTGCATCCACCTGCTTTGGTGTGAGGTCCTCCACAGGCTGCAGGTGGATATCTGCTCCACCGTGAACCTCCATGGGCTGCAGAGGAACAGTCTGCCTCACCATGGTCTTAACCATGGGCTGCAGGGAAATCTCTGCTCCCACTCCTTCACTGACCTTGGTGTCTGCAGATTTGCTGCTCTCAAATATTCTCACTCCTGTCCCCACTACTGTTCCTGCTGTTGCACAGCAGTTTTTTTCCCCTTCTTAAATATGTTATGACAGAGGCACTACCACCGTTGCTGATTGGCTCAGCCTTGGGCAGCAGTGGGTCTGTCTTGGAGCCGGTTGTCATTGGCTCTGTCGGACATAGGGGAAGCTTCTGGCCTCTTCTCACAGAAGCCACCCCTGTAGCCCCCCTGCTACCAAAACCTTGCCATACAAACCCAATACAATAAGCCACCTCACATTAGAAATATAAGCTGAGTTGTCTTCAGCAGGGTTTTACCTTATGTTTATTCTTCAGTCTCTGGTTCTTGGCACATGAAAAAGTCACTGAAAGCACAGTGTGGGTTCGCTGCTCTTGTTAACTGTCTTGGTCAGGAAATTCACTCCTTAATGGCAGCAGAAGTAAGTTAGTTTGTACTTACTGGAGAGTATAGTGTATGAAGAACAAATACAGAGGGGCCAAGCTAATGCATGGCTCTGTGGTAATAAGGTCATGTGACAAAGTCCCAGCAGAGGCGAGCTCTGGAAACTCACCTCTTTCCTAATGAGGCCAAAACAACCACATAAATGTGCAATGTGTCTCTTTCTGTTTGAGGTGATCTCCCTGTTTACACCAGAAATCACTCTTTTGACTGAAGTACAGGATCATTAAGAAATCAGACATCATCTATTACAAACAATAGCACATTAAATCAGTGCTTGCTACATTGCTTATCTGCCTTTTAAATGTCAAAACTGTAAAAGAAACTTCCCTTAGCCAGTGAAATCCTCTTATTTTAGGAGATAAAAGGAAAGCTCCTTTACAACTGCTGAGGGTGATGAGAAGGTGGCAGCTCCTCCTCTTATGTTGAGATTTTCAGTGAAAATTCCCAGCCTTCTCTGATTTATAGTAACTTGGGTATTCCCAATGGTAGGAATAAGTATTTGCAGGTAGTACCCAAACACTGCTAGCACTGCTAATAAAGTTAAGTATGTTGAAATGTCTTAAGAAAAAACTGGCCAACTTTCAAGGATACCCAGTACATTTTAGTTCAAATTGGGTTGTTACTGGAAAAAGCCATGCTTTAAATTAATTTCTAAATTCTGAACAGATTCAGATGATGTTCTCAGTAGAATATATTCATTGGATACAAAAGCAAGAAAAATATATATGATGTAACTCAGAGACTGTAGAATACCACCCTAAGGCTGTGGCTGTTTCTGTATATTTGGCCATTGTATGGCACTGCAATATCTTTAATGGGTTTGTTCTTTCACATCCAGAACCCAAAACCCAGGAGTAGTAACACCTGTCTACTGCAGAGAGGTATTCTGAGGTTTTATGAATGTTCTGCACTGAGAAAATGTAAAAACTATAAAATATAGGAAGCCAGACTCTCAAAGCAGGGAAGATCAAATTAAACAGCCTATTCTCTATTCAAACATTTAGCTATGCCAACAGCTACTGGAAAGTACTGCACACCTGTAGCTCTTGGTGAAAACTGTGGGACTTCCAAAGCTGAGACTGTTAACTTGGGTGCTTCTGTAATGAATTTCATTTCTAAAATTCAAAGAGACTTGAATATACACAGCTTATATTCTCCTTTTTATATAGATATGTATTACTGTGCATATTTATTCATATATATGCGTGTTGTGGTTTAAGCCCAGCCGGCAACCAAGCACCACGCAGCCACTTGCTCACTCCCCTCTACCCAAAAGGGGTGGGGAGGAGAACTGAAAAGGAATGTAAAACTCAAGGGTTGAGATGAAAACAATTTAATAATTTAAACAGAATAAAAAGGTAAGGAAAACAACAATAACAATAATGATAACAATAATAATAATAACAACAGCTATAATGGAAAGGTGGGGGAAAGGATAAAATCCAAAGGAAAAAGTATGGGACAGGAGGATAGAGAATGCCTGAAGAGAGATGCATGAGAGGAGGATGGAGAATGTCTGATGTGACAGGAGATGAGAGAACAGCTGGGTTTTGTGAAGGAAAGTAAGAAAGATAAACATGGTTATCTGTTGCGACGGAGGGAAGACACAGTCACTCAATATGAGTGATCAGCAGACTTTGTTTATTGTCTCTTACAGTCACCTTTTATGCCTTGTTACAATTAGCTCATACATATTACAAAAGTTAAGCTCATTATTGGTTAGTTGCCTAAATACCAAGCCCGCCCCTAGTTTCTCTTCTGTAGTTATCTGTTCCCACCTGCAACATTCTTTTCCCACCGAAATCTTCCTGTTATTGTGTAACAAGAACAGCCAAGGACAGTGTATTTTTGCTTTACTTCAGATAAGCTGAGAGCAATGTGCATTTTTGTCCAGCCAGCTGGACTATGTCTATATGACCCTTTTCAGCTAGCCAGTTATCCACAATTCCCCCGTTTTTATTTTGGGCGACATAGGCCTGGTTGACCATTTTCAATAACAGCGTTTTAACACAGGAAAATACACAGCCAACTTATAAAATCTCAGTTCAGAAGTATAATTCCAGAAATACTTGAAAAATAAAGTTAGCTTGAAGCTTTAATTTAGATGCTCTTTCTGTTCTAGTGATATAAAAAGTTTAAAAAATTCAAAGGTAATTTTAAAGTTCTGAACATGGACTAATGCAAGCTCAAAACCCAAAAAGAAACCAAACTGATGTTTGACTAGGAATATTTGCTAATATTTTATTGGAAAATCCCTGACCATTAACAATTTTCTGTCCAAATAACAACTGCCCTTATGCAACCAACCGGTACATACATTTTCTTAAGAATACCTCATTGATATCAAAGAATTAACAAAGGGAAAAAATTAGTTCTAAGCTATATACATTCATAAGGGGATTTTTCAATAGTTACATACAGATTTACACACTAAGCCATAATGGCTTGTAGGTCATACACACAAGAAGAGTACGTTGCTTATCTGTCTGAATGTCTATGCTAAATTTGACAACTGTGCCACAAGCCAAGCCTACATGGGTGCTGTGTGTTATGCACGTTCCTTAACAAACAGATGTATAATAGACAAATTCCCAAGATCTAGTCCCCAACCTAATTATATTATTTTGTAGCCAATTAAGGAAAATAACACAAATGTGCATATCTACATGTGCACACACCTTTTAGTTCAGAACCAATCTGTGGTAAAAGGCCTTAGCCTTATGGCATCATCGAATCTTAACGAGTACAGTAATTAAAAATGCAGTCTTACTGTGATTTATGCTGACATTCCCTCAAATGCTACACGTGAGTATTTCTCACTCAACTGCCTCAAGTTAAAATAGTAGTATTTGTTAATATGTATTAAAAAATCATTAATTCTCTACAATAGCAGTTGACTTCCATAACACTATGTAAGCAAAAGAGGCTTAAGATGGGTTTTCTGAATACTAACAATTTATTTTAGACTGTCTAAACTCAGGTCTTGAAAGATTTCACTCTGCCAGACATAGAAACACTGTTGCACTCCAGTTGTGATATCCCTTTTCCCAAGTTGTCACATGCACATCTCGCTCAAGCAACATTATTGTTAAAGTTTCTCTCTGCTACGTAAAAGCATATTGCACTTGTAGATACAAAAGACAGCACCCTTACTTAGATTATTACCTTATTACCTCATAACTCTTAGTATACCTTGTATCTCTGATTTCATCACTTCAAAAATTCACCAGAAGCAGATAAAACCACAGCCTCAGACTAAACTACACCTTAACCGCTGATTCAAATAAAGGCATTCTCTTCAGATATGCCTAATGCTTACAAATAACTTTGGCTGGTTTTGATCAAAAAACTATTATTACAATAATGATCAAAAATAATAATCCCGTTTGCAAAATGCCTTTAAGCCAGCCTCCTAGTCCCAACCAATTTCCACATTCAGAATACAGCATAAATACAGAATACAGAATAAATTATTTCCATCAAAGCAAAAAGGCTTCTCTTTAAGCACAGAGATGTTTGCTAGGTCAAGGCAGAAACCCATTTCTTGTAGGGGACATCTGAAGCACTTTTTTTTTGGTGGGTTTGTAATGAATTCCGTATTTTTCCTTGAGAAGCTTAAGCTGTTCCTCTTGTTTCAGGAGTGTTTCCAACTCTGATTTGTCGAATAGGTCCGTATTTCCCAAACATATCATACATTTCCTCCGCTGTGATTTTATACGGCAGGTTCCGAATATAAAGGATCCGATTGACCTTTGGGGGCAGCCAGATGTTAGCTCGCTTGGCCGCTTGCATCGCCATGGCGCCGATCGGAGGGGGGGGGTGCCGCCTCGGAGAGAAACCGCGGCCGGGAAGGGGCCTGCCGGGCCGCGCGCCGCCGCTCGCCGCTGCCGCGGGGGACCCGGATGCTATCCCATACGCTAATAACCCGGGTAATGCCTTTTTACAGTCTATGTCCCGAACGCTCCGCTTTTCTAAAAAGCATATGAGCGAATCGTACGTCGCTTGTCTCTCCGTACCGTCGTCAGCGCTGTTGCAGCCTTTGCGAGACTTCGGCGACGCGTGGCCGGCGGGACCCTCTGTAGGTGCTCCCGGGCGCGGGGACTGTGCCCTTCCGCCTCCTGCGCTGCTTTCAGGACCGGTACCCGAATCTCCGTCGAACCGTGGCTCGCAGGTTCAGCCCTCTCTAGGGTCCCTGTTCGGGCGCCATTTGTTGCAACGGAGGGAAGACACAGTCACTCAATATGAGTGATCAGCAGACTTCGTTTATTGAACCTTACAGTCACCTTTTATGCCTTGTTACAATTAGCTCATACATATTACAAAAGTTAAGCTCATTATTGGTTAGTTGCCTAAATACCAAGCCCGCCCCTAGTTTCTCTTCTGTAGTTATCTGTTCCCACCTGCAACATTCTTTTCCCACCGAAATCTTCCTGTTATTGTGTAACAAGAACAGCCAAGGACAGTGTATTTTTGCTTTACTTCAGATAAGCTGAGAGCGATGTGCATTTTTGTCCAGCCAGCTGGGCTATGTCTATGTGACCCTTTTCAGCTAGCCAGTTATCCACAGTTATCTAGTAGTCAAAAGGTGTTTGCACGCTTGTAGTGATATATAGCTATGTAACTGCATGGATGGTTTCTGCTCTGAGCCTGGTGGTGCATATAGCTGGAATTTGTATCCAGGCTCAGAGATATAAATATGAGCTTCTCTGTACAATAAGGGGTTTCTAGTTGCACCACAACCTGAGTCCATGCCTTCATACGCCACAAAAAGGGAGAAAGGAAAACAAGTGATGCACAGTACAGCTGCTCACCACTACATGACATACCTTCACAACCAGGTTCTCCAACTGAGCAGCGATATCTTGCCATAATTCAGCAGCCCAGATGGGTTTACCTCTGCATTGCCAATTGCTTTGCTTCCATTGCCGTAACCACCCCCATAGAGCATTTCCCACCATCCATGAGTCAGTATAGAGGTAAGGTATCAGCCATCTTTCTCGTTCAGCAACATCTAAAGCCAGCTGGATAGTTGTCACCTCTGCAAACTGGCTCGATTCACCTTGTCCTTCAGCAGTTTCTGCAACTTGTCGCAGGGGACTCCATACAGCCGCATGCCACCTCTGATGCTTTCCTACAATACGACAGGACCCATCAGTAAACAAGGCATATTGCTTCTCATGTTCTGGCAGTTCATTATACAAAGGGGCTTCTTCAGCACATGTCACCTCTTCCTCTGGTGACATCCCAAAATCTTCATCTTCTGGCCAATCCATAATAATTTCAAAAATTCCTGGATGATTGGGATTTCCTATCCAAGCTCGTTGTGTAATCAGCGCGATCTACTTACTCCATGTAGCATCAGTTGTGTGGTGTGTAGAAGAGACCCTCTCTTTGAACATCCAGCCCAGCACTGGTAACTGGGGCGCCAGGAGAAGCTGTGCTTCAGTACCAATCACTTCTGAAGCAGCTCAAACCCCTTCATAAGCTGCCATTATCTCTTTTTCAGTTGGAGTATAGCGGGCCTCTGATCCTCTATATCCCTGGCTCCAAAAACCCAAATGTTGTCCTCGAGTTTCCCCTGGTGCTTTCTGCCAGAGGCTCCAGGTAGGGCCATTCTCCCTGGATACAGTGTAGAGCACTTTTTTAGTATCTTGTCCTGCCTGGTGTGGTCCAAGTGCTACTGCATGCACTCTCTCATTTAATTTGTTCAAAGGCTTGTCATTGCACAGGTCCACATTTAAAACCATTCTTCTTTCAGGTCACATGATAGAGAGGGCTTCCAATCATCCTGTAGTTTGGAATGTGCATTATCCAAAACCCAATGACACCTAAGAAAGCCTGAGCTTTATTAGTTGGTGGAGACATAGCTGTTATTTTATTGATCACATCCATTGGGATTTCATAACATCCATCTTGCCATTTTATTCCAAAAAAATGGATCTCCCGTGTGGACCCCTTGACCATATTTTGTTTTGTGGCATAACCGGCTTTCTGGAGGATTTGGATAATTTTCTCCCCTTTCTCAAAAACTTCTGCTCTATTGCCCCATATGATGATATCATCAATGTATTGCAGATGTTCTAGAGCTCCATCCTGTTCTACTGCGGCCTGGATCAGTCCATGGCAGATGGCAGGGCTGTGTTTCCACCTCTGGGACAGTCAATTCCAGGTGTATTGGACGCCTCTCCAAGTGAAGGCAAACTGTGGCCTGCACTCTGTAGCCAAAGGGATTGAGAAAAACACATTTGCACTATCAATAGCGGCATACCACTTGGCTGCCTTTGATTCCAGTTCATATTGAAGTTCTAGCATGTCTGGTACGGCAGCACTCAATGGCAGCATGACTTCATTCAGGCCACGATAGTCCACTGTTAGTCTCCACTCTCCATTAGACTTTCACGCTGGCCATATGGGGCTATTAAAAGGTGAATGGGTTCTGCTGAACACTCCTTGGCTGTCTAGTCGGCAAATCATTTCCTGCATGGGAATCAGAGAGTCCCAGTTGGTACGGTATTTCTGCTGGTGCACTGTGGTAGTAGCAATGGGCACCTGCTGTTCCTCAACTTTCCGTAACCCCACCACAGATGGATCTTCTGAAAGAGCAGGCAAAGTAGACAGCTGCTTAATTTCCTCCATTTCCAGGGCAGCTATACCAAAACCCCACCAATATCCTTTCAGATCCTTGAAAGACCCTCTCCTAAGATAGTCTATGCCAAGAATACATGGAGCTTCTGGGCCAGTCACAATGGGATGTTTTTGCCACTCATTCCCAGTCAGGCTTATTTCAGGCTCCAATACAGTTAGCTGTTGGGATCCCCCTGTCACTCCAGAAATACTAATTGGTTCTGTCCCTTCATACCTTGATGGCATTAGAGTACACTGTGCACCTGTATCTACTAGAGCTTTATATTCCTGTGGGTCGGATGTGCCTGGCCATTGGATCCACACAGTCCAGTAAACCCGGTTATCCCTGGCCTCCACCTGGCTGAAGGAAAGGCCCCTCTAATCCTGGTGTAGGGACTCTGCACTAGGATGGCTAGTGGTGCAAAACAGATGTAGCGTGGAGTGGTTCTGCTCACTTATGTCTTGCCAGAATGGGTTGGAATTCCTTTTCACGGGATCGAGAGTAAAGTCAGCCCTATCACTCTGTATGGAAAATTGTCCTCTGGAGATTGGAGCAGCAACCGTCCTGGAAGACTCCTTATTTGGGATTTTTTTTCCTTGTAGTTCACAGTCTCGTGCCTCCAGAACTGAGATAGGTTTTCCATCCCACCTCTTCATGTCTTCTCTGTGGTCTTGCAGATAAAACCACAGAGTACCTCGTGGTGTGTATTTTCTTTATTCTCTCCTCCAAACAGAGGGGCATCTACGGTTGATAGCTGAGATGCGAGTCTGTATTGGTGGAGAGTTGGTGCAATGGAGAGACGGGACGCTGCTTGAAGCAAGCAAATGTCGATTTATTGTACACAATCACGAGGTTATATATGTTTTCAGAAGCTGCACGCTTTAAACAGATTGGTTCTTTAAGCTAAGCATTACATACTAGGCAATCCCTGATTGGTGGTTAACTGCAAACAAAGGACACTTTAAGTAAGTGTTTACACTCATCAATTAACAGCAAGGTGTTACCTCTCCTTGGAGCTATCAGTCCCCCACTCCCCTATCCTCTGTCAGCATGACTCATCCTGTTAATTATTATCTATTCACGCTCCTTGTCCTCCCAGGGTTTGTGACCTACAAGCTCGAGCGCATTCCCCTCAGCTAACTGATTGCCATGCATGGTCCTGATTTCCAGGCCCACTCCTGCACAAAAAGAAACTTTGAAACCCAACAAGTCATTAGTTTTCGTAAGCATTGTAAAAAACAAGGAACACATAATACTAAAACCAACAATACTGTCAATACCATCAATGCTCCTTTGTTTCTGTCTCATCCTAGTTTCTTCTCATACTCCCTCAAAGTTATTTAACTCTTTGCTGCAGGATTGCAGCTGCACATCGTCAAAGCAAGACCAAAGCTGCACATTATCAATGTCAAAACAACCCACTGTCTCTGTTCCGTACAATTTTACAATTTCTCCTTTTTTGTTTTGAATAGCTAGTACCAGGTTTGCCATGTTCTGCAGGGCCCTTGCAAACATGACAGCAACCAAGGTAACAGCAAACAGACAATACTGCCAATTGAGTGAATGGATGCCAAAAAGGCTGTCATTTTCTCAGATTTTGATAACATGTTGCTGCAATGGGGCGCCTAAAATCCATGCAGCCATCAAAATCCTCACAGCCGTGTCATGTCCTTGAGCCAACAACAAGAAGCAGTGGCAAATTTGACTCACATTCTTAACTGCTTAACAAAGAAGGTGATTTAACTCTTTAATGCTTTCCCTGCTGTTACTCCGGATAAGAGAAGAACCGCTGCAATACGATCCCATCACAGCCTCCTACTACATTAGCATCTACAGAAAGAAAATTATCGACATTCAAAGTGTAAACAATATCAACTTCTTTTGGATTAACATTCTACAGAAGTAATCAATTATCCCAAATATCAAGGCTTTCAGAAAGATTCTTCATTCCCCACATACATTCACTTTTTTGCAACAATGTCTGCAAGTCAGTTTCAAGGAAGGGCACACCAAACAAGGAGTGGTTCAGTCAAAAAGTTCAAAACATAGCATGCTTTCTCTGAATGTGCCTCTGGGGTCATTCCCTTCATTCCCTCTTTTTTTTTTTTTTTTTTATATATATATATATATATATATAATATATATGTGCAACCAGAGACACTTTACCGTAACAGAGAAGCCCATATTTACATCTCTGAGCCCGGACACAAACCACAGCTGTATGCGCCACCAGGCTCAGGGCAGAAATCATTCATGCAGTCACATAGCTATATATCACTACAAGCATGCAGACACCTATTAAACACCATGAACCATGTTCATCTTTCCTACTCTCCTTCACAATACCTAGCTGTTTTCTCATCTCTTGTTCAGTCAAATATTCTCCAGCTTCCTCTCCTATATCTCTCTTCAGACATTCTCTATCCTCCTCCTTTTTTGCTTGTTAATTGTGACGAGGCAAAGGTTGTGTGAAGCTGGGTGACCATGACCTGATTTATGTTACGATCAACTAAACACTGAATACAGGAAAAAAAGGCATGGGAGACAAAAGGCAAACATCAATAAGAGGGTTAAAGATCATTATAATAAATCCTGTAATACTTTTGATCCACGGCCCAAAGTTTCCCAGCCGTGAGAAGAGACCAAAGGCATCCTGGCTCTGCTGCGGATCTTTGTTTAAGGCTTTTAAGTTTTATATGTTTTGTGAATTAATTCAGAGTGGTCACTCAGATTCACATTTGACATCCTATCAAAGTCTTCACACTTGTGGCCCTGTAGTAATAATAAAAATCAATAGCAACTCAGTTCTGTAGCAACATATGACGGACAGAATCAGCATCTGTTAATAAGTCAGAAAAAAAAAATAGTCTTTGTAGTATTACTTTGTTTAGCAAGCTAGCAGCCTAATTTACTAAGCAAATTAAGTGTAGGACAAGGCCTCAAGGACAAGAGTCCAAGTACTGTTAGCCTGATGAATAGAGACGTGTTAGAACTTGTAGGGCACAAGCCCTGGGAACAAAGGAGCAAGCTAACTGCAGACTCTTGAGCTGTTGCAGTTGAGATGGCAACCAGACGGACAAAGAGGAACAAGTAGCCAGATAAGAGAACGGATAGTGCCGATAAGGAACTTTATTAATTAAGAAAGTCACATAGGAAGAAACCCCCTAATCTTAGAATAGAAATTGTTGCTATGAGAAGGTAAACTAATCATTTCCTATTATTTAAATGGTGTGTCTTAAATGTCAACCAATGTGGTTCAAGCTCAAGATTTAACCAATCAGTGTGTAATATGTAGAAGGTAGAAATGTATATAAATGTAAGAAAATCATTAATAAATGGACAACTTGCTTGCACCAAGCTGCATCCCATCTCTTCATTCGCTGCAAATTGGTGACCCCGACGTGATCCGGTGAAGGATCTGACGTGAAGGGGATCTCGAATCGCCTATCTGAGCGACATGCAGCGAATCCCACAGAACTTTGAATGATCTGCTGAAAGGAAGCGGGAGCCGGCCGGCCTGAAATCTCTCCGGAGTTGAGAGGTGAGCTGTGGGAAATCCGTAATGGGGAATCAGGCTTCGTCCCCAGAAAGAGACGTTTATGAGCTTATGAAAGGTCTCCTTAATAAACATAAGAAAAGTATTTCTGGACAAGACCTTAAAGCAATGCTCAAATGGGTGCAAGTAAATATGCCCGCAGTGACTGCATCTACAGTTTTTACGCGGGAACTTTGGGACGAAACAGGGGTGAAATTGTAGGATTCTGCGACAAAAGGCAATACTGAGTCCCACTGTCTGCTCTCTTCATGGAGAGTTATTTTTGAGACTATGAAAGCACAGGAAGAAAAGGCAGAGGAAGGAGAGGAGGAGGAATCGCAAGCTCCTATAGCTCTTTCTTTATCAGCCTCTAAGTCACAGTGCTCTAGACCCCTGGGTGTCAATGCAGTGGAGTATCCGCCAGAAGAAGATCCCTTTGACCCAGGACCGATAGACCCTGAACAAGAACCTGATTTATACCCTCCTGATCTACTGATGTGTGGGCAAAAATAAAGAAACAAGCCTTAAAGGAGGGGGTTTTAGAAATGGCTAAAACTATAGTTGCTCCGGTCTTGTATTCTCAGGGTCGGGCAGGGGGAGCACGATGGGAGGCTCTTTCTTTTTCGGTTGTTAAAGAACTGCGCCGCACAGTTACGGAACATGGTATTTCTTGTCCCTACTTTATAAGTCTGTTATCTTCTGTGTTTGATACTTATATCATGACTCCTCATGATTTGAAATCTTTAGCACGATTGTTACTAACCCCGACTCAGTACACGTTATGGGAATCGCATTGGAGAGGGGGACTGCAAGCACTCCTGCTCACGTACGTTAATCATAATGATGCTGCATTAGCTGCACTAACAACAGAACATCCTACAGGCACCGGTGCACATGCTGATCCTGTAGCGCAAGCGCAAAACTGCCCCCATGCGGCTCTCGAGGCAATTAGAGAAGAGGCGAAAAAGGCTTTTTTCCAGGTCCCTGACTTACAAAAACCACAAAAAGCTTTTACTACCATCACTCAGGAGCCTCGAGAACCTTATATGCAGTTTATTGATAGACTAAAACAGGCTTTGGAACGTCAAGTAGATAATGCGGAAGCGCGGGATATATTGCTAACAAAACTAGCTGTTGAAAATGCTAATGTTGATTGTAAAAGGCTACTGAAGTCTCTCCCTAACCCGAACCCCACTCTGGTGGAAATGGTGGAAGCATGTAACCGAACCGGTACAGTTGACCACAAGTTTGAGGCTATGGCTGCTGCTTTTGCAGCGATGCATGGTGTGGGAAATTGCTATGGTTGTGGTAAACCTGGTCATCTGAAGAGAAATTGTCTTGCTCGGGTTGTGGGGAATAAACAACAACCTCCTGGTCCTGGAGTTTGTCTGAAATGTCGGAAAGGGCGTCATTATGCTAATCAATGTCGATCTAAGTATGACTTCCAGGGACAACCGATACAGGGAAACCGACCGCGGAGTGCCGGGCAGCAGCGCGCGCAGACACAAGTGTCACAGCTGACATTTCAACAACCTCGGAGAGAAGTACCAACACCTCGAGTCTCTGTCCAGCAACCTCAGGCAGCACCGGATTGGACCTGGCAACCTCCCACACAGTAACGCTGCTCGATTCCTCGGTTCATTTATTATCAACAAATGTCAAAGGACCATTACCCCCCGATACACAAGCTCTATTAATTGGCAGATCTTCCACAACATTTTCTGGTCTCTTTGTTTTACCAGGTGTTGTTGACTCTGACAGTGTGGACGAAATCAAAATCATGGCATGGACTCCATTTCCGCCTTGTACGATACCTCAGGGTAGTCAAATAGCGCAATTGACTCTGATTCCGGCAAGGGTAAGCTCCCTTATCACTGATCATCCTCCACAGAGGAAAGGAGGTTTTGGATCCACAGGGTTGCCTCACATTTTGTGGGTACAATCCATTTCTCCACAGCGACCTATGTACCCTTATTTACAATGATCAACAAATAGTACTAAATGGAATCATTGACACTGGAGCTGATGTCACAGTAATTTCTCAAGCTAAATGGCCTCCACAATGGCCATTGACTAATGTCTCTCAGACACTGGCTGGGATAGGCGGGACCGGTAACAGTCGTCAGAGTTTGGAACTAATTCAAATTCGGGGACCAGAGGGACATGTGGCTTCTGTTAAACCTTTTGTGCTACCTGTCCCTATGGTTTTGTGGGGACGCGATGTATTGTCACAATGGGGAATGTCTATCCGAACCCATTTTTAGATGGGGCCATTGAAGTGCGCGACACCCTAAAAATAACCTGGAAATCTGATGTTCCTATTTGGGTGGATCAGTGGCCCCTTCCTCTGGAAAAACTTCACGCACTTCAAAATTTAGTCTCAGAACAACTGTCCAAAAGACACACTGTACCTTCTACTAGCCTCTGGAATTCACCTGGTTTTGTTATTAAAAAACAAACTGGCAAGTGGCGCTTGCTCCATGATCTCAGAAAAATTAATGATGCTATGGAAGGTATGGGAGCCCTCCAACCCGGGCTCCCGTCCCCCACTATGATCCCTCAACATTGGCATCTGACTGTCATTGATCTTAAAGATTGCTTTTTCAGTATCCCATTGCATCCAGATGATGCCCCAAAATTTGCTTTCTCAATTCCAAGCGTTGACATGCAAGCCCCGTTGCAGAGATACCAGTAGGTTGTACTGCCACAAGGTATGAAAAATAGTCCTACAATGTGTCAATGGTATGTTGCGAAAATACTTAGTCCTGTCCGAAACACTATGCCTAGTGTGTTGTTGTATCATTATATGGATGACCTTTTGGTGGCAGCACAACATCATGAGGTCATGGAGAAAGCTGTAGGCCTTGTCACAGATGCCGTCTCTGTATAGCACCAGAAAAGGTCCAAAAGTTTACCCCTTGGAAATATCTGGGATGGCGAATAAGGGCACAAACTATTGCTCCTCAACCCTTGCAGATCAATACCAATGTAAGAAACCTGCATGGTGCACAAAAATTACTGGGAACAATAAATTGGGTTCGACCTATTTGGGAATTTCTAATACATACCTGGGTTCTCTGTTTGAACTACTAAAAGGGGACACTAATCTTTGTTCTCCACGTAATCTTAACTCTGAAGTGGTTACACCTTTACAAAAGGTTGCCTCAGCTATTGCTTCTCGACAAGCCCATTGATGGGCTCCTGAACTACCTTTTTACTTGATTATTTTAAACCCTGCTCGACAGCCTCATGCCCTGATATTTCAATGGGACCTTCAGAACTCAGACCCCTTGTTAATTATTGAATGGATCTTTTTACCTAACCAGTCTACAAAAACTATTTTGACACAACATGAAATGTTTGCCTTTCTGATTGTTAAAGCTAGATCACGCCTGTTAACCTTATCAGGGAAGGATTTTGTCTGTATTTGTCTACCAGTAACAACAGAATACTTACAATGGCTTTATCAGCAATCAGACACCTTTGTTATGGCGCTTGCCGACTATACAGGTCAAATAACTACTCATCTGCCTTCACACAAACTGTTTAATATTGACTTTCATCTGATGTTGAAACCCAAAAGAAGCGAACAACCTTTACAGGCACTTACTGTGTTTACAGATGGATCAGACAAATCACATAAATCTGTTCTTTTATGGTGGGATGATCAATGGAGACGATGGGACTCGGACATAGAGACAGTCTCCGGTTCACCTCAGATAGTAGAACTGAATGCAGTTGTTCGCGTTTTCCGAAAATGGAATGTACCACTCAACCTTGTTACTGATTCAGCTTATGTTGCAGGTATTGTTACACGAGCTGAAGCTTCTGTGCTGCGGAGTGTTTCACATTCACAACTTTTTACCCTGTTACAGGAACTTATTTTCCTTTTGGACTCCCGATCTGTGCCTTATTTTGTTATGCATATTAGGTCTCACACCTCATTACCTGGTTTTCTTACAGAAGGTAATCAGCGAGCTGATCTGTTGACTTATCAGTTCAAGTATTGCCAGACCGAATTGCACAAGCTAAACTAAGTCACTCTTTTTTCCATCAAAATGCTGGAGCTCTTAAACGACAGTTTGACCTTACTTCTCAACAAGCGTCAAATATTATTGCTGTCTGTCCTGATTGTCAAAAACATTCTTTCCCATTGATTGCTGCAGGAGTTAATCCCAGAGGATTACAAAGCCTACGGCTAGGCAAACAGATGTTACACATTATTCAGAATTTGGTAACCTTAAATATATCCACTCCTCCACTGATACATTTTCAGGTGCCTTGTTTGCCTCTTGTCACACAGGAGAAAAGGCACGAGATGTTCGTAGACATTTAATGCGTGCTTTTGCTACTTTGGGTATTCCCTCAAAGATAAAGACAGATAATGGCCCAGCTTATGTTTCAACTACTATAAAAACCTTTTTGGCCCTATGGGGTATAACTCATGTTACTGGCATTCCTCATTCCCCCACCGGTCAATCTCTCATTGAACGGCCTCATCGGTCTCTAAAACGTCTATTACAACAACAAAAAGGGGGAATGGGAATGGCTATTCCGGAGGAACGCTTACAGAAAGCATTGTATGTTTTTAATTTTTTAAATTGTTCTTTAGTAGATAACAACCCACCAATAGTTCGACATTTTACTGCAAATACCTCCTTCGAGGCACGGGTTAAAGCCCCAGTATTGGTTCAAGATCCAGAAACAGGTAAAATTATGGGACCATATCCTCTTGTTACATGGGGAAAAGGTTATGCTTGTGTCTCCACAGAAAAAGGACCCAGATGGATCCCAGCAAAGAATGTAAGACCTTTCCGTGAACCTTTACCGCAGACAACTGATACCGACACCGACCCTACAGAATGAAATAAAAACTGTGTGAGGATTTTTGTTTTGCATTAATGTCAGATACCCAAATTCAGGATATAGAATCTAGATTTCGCTTTTTACAGCGCTTAGAACGAACACTATCACCCTGGATCAAACCACTTAACAAAGGTGCACTGACGGCACCGCTAGCAGATATTATCTTCCCTTACATCGACTTTCAACGGCACTGCCATGCACCAGATTGGACAGCATCTCGATTTCTACAGTTATGTTGCTATGAACATGGACCATTCTGTCGACCGTGGATCAAGATTCATTGTGAACTCTGTGATCAGGATCGCTGGCGAGTTGTAAGACTAAGGGACAGATGGGGTCATTGGATGTGTTCTGGGTGTAACAATCAAATATTAAGGTTTAATCATATACAGTGGGCTGAACGTTTTATGGGAAAACCTCTTTTGGAAATAGAGGGAGTTATAGGATTAGGTTCTGAGATTTTGCCAAACTTAGTTTTTGCAAATTTTTTATCATTGATTGAAAGCCTAGAAGTACCGGCTATTGCATGGTTGTTGTTTCAATATATTATATTAGCAAGCAGAATTTATATTATTAACAAGAACATTATTGTAGGATTAGAGTGTGGACAATCAATTGCAGTGCCTCGGTTGTGGACAGTACGACCAGAAGAATGGCTGGTTGTAAAACATCGATGGAAAAAGAAAAGGAGAAACAAGCATTGTCATTAATATGGATAATGATGTTCACATCTGGACCTTGGCCTATTGAAGGTAGCTCTTATCCCCCTTTTCTACCAAAGGTAAATGTTTGGGTCACGTTGGCGAACTTGACCGGACAGGATACTCTGTGTCTTGCTATGGCCACTCCAGATCAGCCTTTTTCCACGTCTTGTGGGCTTACCATTAAATGAATGGCCTATACCTAGGGACCTTCAAAGTCTTTTTCCACCCAAAAACGTATCAAAAAATGTGACAGATAATTGGGATGTATGGACACCCCATCTCCCACTGGCCACTTTGGAACCACAGGAAATTGAACTCCTCGGTTCTGTAAAAATGGATTTTTGCATAAAATTTAACTACACGGGAAAGAATCAATCTAGGGCATGGGACGTTTCCCCTATTCATCCTGGTTTTAGAAATGCAAGTATCTGGTGTAATTGCACTCTTAACAACTTGTCTAAATCTAGCAATGCTCCGCTCTCACTACCTGCTGGAATATTTTTTATTTGTGGGGATCGAGCATGGCCTGTCATTCCTTCTCATATAAAAGGAGGTCCGTGTAGTTTAGGGTGACTTTCCGTCCTGACTCCTAACACATCTATGATTTTACAACATCGCTACTCTCGAAGGACAAAGCGTGGCACTCATGCATTTGCCCCCGATTGTGATGATAACATGCAATTTTGGTCCTTTGGCCAGCGCTTTACTGCATCTCTTTTGTTGCCTGGAGCTGCTGCAGGAAATGCTCTGGCAACATTAGATAAGCTTGGCTGTTGGCTTGCCAAACAAACTAATGCCACAAGCAGTGCCCTGTCTGGTCTTTTATTAGATGTTGATAGTGTTCGCCACGCGACATTACAAAATAGAGCTGCAACAGATTTTTTGCTTCTGGCACAAGGTCATGGTTGTGAAGAGTTTGAAGGGATGTGTTGCATGAACCTTTCAGATCATTCGGAATCAATTCATGCTAGCATCCAAAGACTGAAAGATGGAGTTTCTCATCTTCAACAAAGTGATACTTGGGATTGGTTAGATAAACTGTTTAGTGGTTGGGGCATTTCAGGAAGGTTAAGAAGTTTAGTGAAGACAATTATATATGCTTTAGTTGCTTTTTTGTTTGTTCTATTACTTATACCTTGTCTTTTACAATGCTTATGAAAATTAACAACTCGTTCAATTTCAAGAGTTCTTTTTGTGCAACAGGAAGGGGGAGATATAGGACAAGGCCTCAAGGACAAGAGTCCAAGTACTGTTAGCCTGATGAATAGAGACATGTTAGAACCTGTAGGGCACAAGCCCTGGGAACAAAGGAACAAGCTAACTGCAGACTCTTGAGCAGTTGCAGTTGAGATGGCAACCAGACAGACAAAGAGGAACAAGCAGCCAGATGAGGGAACTGATAGTGCGGGTAAGGAACTTTGCTAATCAAGAAAGTCATGTAGGAAGAAACCCCCTAATCTTAGAATGGAAATTGTTGCTATGAGAAGGTAAACTAATCATTTCCTATTGTCTAAATGGTGTGTCTTAAATGTCAACCAGTGTGGTTCACGCTCAAGATTTAACCAATCAGTGTGTAATATGTAGAAGGTAGAAACGTATATAAATGTAAGAAAATCATTAATAGACTGACATTTTGCTTGCATCAAGCTGCGTCCCATCTCTTCATTCGCCACAAATTGGTGACCCCGACGTGTACGATTCTTATGGAAGAGATTAGAGAAGCAAAAAAATGTGTTATGCTGCATTCCAGAACTCAGCCTGAGAGTTACAGTCTGCTGTGAGTTCTGCGTTATAATCATTTGACACATGTTGGGGTTGCGATTGTGAAAGTTGCCCCTTTACTGTTTTCATTGGCATTATCATAGCTAGTTGTTTTAGAAGCAACCCTTGAGCTTCCTTATGCTCAACTTGTTGCAAAATATTCTGAAGCCAATCAATAGTTAGTATAAAAGTTAGTGACTCTCTAGGACCCTGCAAGACTGTGGCAAGACTCCCGCATCCGGACTGCCTAAACAGCCATCTCCTTCATTTGCAAATAGCTGTCCCTGAGATACCTTGCCCGAGTCACAGAATCGGCACAATTATTTTCTCCAGCCAACTGCTCATAGTTAACAGCAATTCCCCGATTAAGGTTTTCAATCAAGGCCACTACTCATAGCTCACAAAAATCAGATAACCTCGTCATATACTGTATAAGTTAGTACCATACAAAGCAATGACTTCCAATCACACAGTGTGAGTGTATAAGGCTCTGCCATCACTTCAAGAAGGGACATAGCAAATGTATTATGAATCCTCCCTTCCCGCACTGCTTTGCTTAACCCTTTAACAGCCTCGTATTGCACTGGCTGCCACTCTGCAGGTTGATTTGTCTGACAAAATACTGAACATGCCATAGCAACTCCCAAATCCCCTCGCTTAAGCGTTTCCCACTTGCATTCCTGCCATCTATCCCTCAGACTCCCTTTCACCCTCCCCGAAAATACAGTCAATGCATCGGGAGAGACCGGGGGGAAGGGAGGGGGGGGGCAGGGGGGAAGAGTCTAGCTCCTTTTCCAGATCTATAGGACCTGGATCAAAAGGTTTATCAGTGTCAATGGAATCACTGTCCCAATCATCCTGTTCCCATGCTTGGTCCTGTGTTGTGAGGGTCACTGCAATCAGTGACAGAAGCTTTGGGGGCAGAGGAGGTGTGGACAGGATTGCCATCGTTGACAGTGTGTTGAGAAGAGTCGCACTGTCGGTGGAATTTAGAGCCTCCCCTGGTTCAGTGCTTAAACCGTTGGTGGAATTTACAGCTTCCTCTGGTTTAGCACCGTTAGTAGAATTAGTCCACACTTGGCAAAGAGTAGTCAGAATTTGCCACCAAGGTCCTAAATGCATTCCTGACACGGAGTTCCCCTCTGCGGCAGCATCATACAGTTGTCTGCTGTATGTACACACTTTCATTTCTTTGAAAGTCTCTAAAGTTTCTTGGCTGCTCACCTGTCTCGATGCATACAGGTGTTATCCTCGGGGTTTAGGTTGTCTGCCTGGTCCAGCCAGCAGGACGATCGTTCAGCCAAGCCGTCTCCTCTGGAACGCAGCCCTCTTCCACGAGCTGTCTTTTTTTATCGACCAGTTCTATCCTTATTCTTCCAAGGCTTCAGAACACCACCATAGGGGTCACCATTTGAGGAGACTGAGGCACGGACTCCCTGATATGACTAGAAGACCCTTTATGAGTCCATATACGTCTCTCATAGGGGAAGACACTTGATTCCCATGTTTCCCACAGCTCACCTCTCAACTCCAGAGGGACTTTTTTCAATTCTTGCTTCCTTTCAGCAGCTCATTCAATGTTCTGTGGGACTTGCAGCCTGCCGCTCAGCCTGGTGGTTCATAAACCCATTACGTCTGGGTCACCAATTTGCTGCGATGGAGAGACAGGACACTGCTTGATGCAAGCAAATATCGATTTATTGTACACAATCACGAGTTTATATATGTTTTCAGAAGCTGCGCGCTTTAAACAGATTGGTTCTTTAAGCTAAGCATTGCATACTAGGCAATCCCTGATTGGTGGTTAACTACAAAGGACACTTTAAGTAAGTGTTTACAGTCATCAATTAACAGCAAGGTGTTACTTCTCCTTGGCCCATTTGTGCCTCATTCCCTTATCTTTTCTCGAATGACTCATCCTGTTAATTGTTATCTATTCACATTCCTTGTCTTCCCAGGGTTCCTGACCTACAAGTCTCAGCTAACTGATTGCCACCCATGGTCCTGATTTCCAGGCCCACTCCTGCAGAGAGTAGGACATATTCTTGCCAAGCTGCTGGACCAGTCTCCCTACAGTTGAGATGATGGAGGTAGAGACATTATCTTCATATTCTCAGAGCTGATGAAGCACTTCATCCACTGTTGGTGATGCAGTGTCTGACCAACCCATTACTGCCAATGAGTTGGCATATGCTGATGGTGCGCTCTGTTCCAATTTCCACCACATCCGTTGTGTGCATTGGACTTCATCAGGATCTGTGGGTGACTGTGGATCATTCAGGTTATAATAGATCATCTGTTTCACAGCTAATGCCCTCAAGTACTGAATACCCTTCTCTATTGGAGTCCACTTGGTTCAGCAACATGTTATATTCTCCTTGTAGGGATACCTTTCTTTAACTGTTGACAGAGTCGCTTCCAGAAGCTGATGATTTGCGCTCCTTTTCTAATTGCCCTATCAATGTCCCTTTCTCTAGCAAGTGATCCCAGCTGCTTGGCTTCCCTACCCTCCAAGTCTATACTATGAGCCCCATTATCCCAGCATCAAAGCAACCAGGTGATAATGTGTTCACCTGTTTGACAGGCATAATCTTTCCACATATCCCGCAGTTCACTCAGAGATAGGGATTGAGAGGTTATTTCTTGTTCACTTTCTTCATCTTGTTCCTGTGATGGGCCTGCTCCTTCATCCTCCTTTACCAAACGGGTTGCTTTCTGTTTCCATTTCTTCTTATCTACAGGGGCCACTAACACTGACACCAGTTGTTCTTCATTACTTGTTTCAGGGGCCAAAGTAGCTGGAATGCCTGCCACAGGGGCTAGAGTAGCTGCAGCGCCGGCTGTGGGGGCTGGAGCAGTGGCTGGAGCAGGGGCTGGAGCAGATACAGTGCCTGCCACAGGAGCTGGAGCGGCTGCGGAGGGTGGAGCGGTGGCTGGAGTGGCTGCAGCATCTGCCGCAGGGGCTGGAGCAGTAGTTACAGTTTGTCGCTTAGAATTCGACCAGTTCCAGGACATGTAGATTGCATTCAGTATTCCTATCACTAGGTTCAGGACTGACACTATGGGGCTTCCAGTGGACCAAAGATACTCAGAGTCTCCTAAAATCCTAAATGTTTCATTAATTAAAAATGAGAAGAAGGGGGGGAGGTGTGGACCCCACCCATAGGCTGACTCTCTGGGAAAACAAAGCCAAAAGTACAGTTGTTGGCATTCCCCGCAGGGGCCACCAGGCACACAGAGGCAACAACACTAAGTACACAGACCAGATTAGTTTCATAACCAACAAGTCCATCATATTATAGATTAGTACTATATCATACAACACTATAATAACTTTACCCAGGTCCCAAAGGAAACAAACAACACTACAGGGAACACATACTGTAAATAAACAAGACAATTCAACCCTGGGACCATGGGCAGCAAATTCAAAAGCAAATAACCCAGCACTGTAGCCAATTATTATTAATCTAACACAATGAATACTGAAAGCAATTTAATCTAACACAGTCTGATTAGACTTGTCATTATCTCAACTCTTTGTGCCCCATGTTGGGCGCCAAAAAAGGACTGTCGTGGTTTAACCCCAGCCGGCAACCAAGCACCACGCAGCCACTTGCTCACTCCCCCCCACCCGGAGGGGTGGGGAGGAGAATTGGAAAGGAATGAGGGTTGAGATAAGAACAATTTAATAATTTAAACAGAATTAAAATTAAGAACAATAACAATAATAACAATAACAACAGTAACAATAGATGCAATAGATTTTTGTTGTGCCAGAAAGGGACAATATATGAATATCCTGTGGGCATAGAGCAACATATTTTCAATATACATCAAACGCATATAGGTAGACAAGTTACTGTTGGGTAAATTAGGAAGTGAACTTGCAGCATTTCAGCTGTTTGCAGTAGCATCCCATGCATACATTATTACCTACCATATCTTGCAGTGTACCCAGGGCATCCTGTCAATCTTTCATTAAGATGTAAGAAACATCATCATCTGGTAGAGGATACTGCAGAATAATATTGTGTCATGGTCCTCTGTGACAGAGTAAATGTTTTGCCACAGATTTGCTCTAGCTTACTCTGCAGCAGCTAGCTCATTAGAGAAAAATTACCAACAATAAAATGAGGTGGCTAATTGCTATTAAGTGCGACGAGCGAGGGAAAGCACGCAGCCGACTCAATGTGAGTGATAAAGCAAGCTTCGATTTATTATGGCACGATTATGTCTTATATACAGTTCCAGTTAATTATGCCTACAAGTCATCTGCTGATTGGCTAAGCTCTAAAGGGTTACATTTTCATACGTCCTCCTACTTGCGGTTTCTGCAGATAGCTAGCTACATTTTTTTTTTTCCTCTCTTGTCTACGCGAATTCCTCAAAGTTATTTACAACATTAGGCACAAGGTCAGTGTTTTTCTCAGCTTCCTTATCAGCATGCCTCAGCATAGCTGCAAGGCCTGCTTCAGCTAACTTACGCTAACTTTGTTTCACAAAGATCTTTAAGGGAGTCATGGCCATGATCACACAGCCATTCTGCAACATTTCCCCCTTTTTCTCTTTGCGCAAGCAAAACTTGTGCAGTTTCACGCTCGAGTAATTTTTGAATACAAGAGAGAGCACAGCTTAAACATACGAGTGCAATGATAACAATTATTACTATAAGCAACACACTTTACAACAGCCCTTTTAAACTACCAGAAGACCGCCCTAATAATAGAGCACCATAACTTTGTCCATTAATTACCAGAGGTCCTCGGACACGAGTTGCGATTTTTTGTGGTCGGTTGTCAATTAATGTTGTATCTACTGCTGTTGCCAGGTCCAGGCCGAGGCTCCTTCGGGTGGCGGGTTGTAACACGGTGTCTGCCGATAAGAGTTGGTCATGTCTCCTGGAGGGGGTGTCGTGAAGGTGACAGGAGTCGCGATTGGGGTCGACGCGCTGCGGCTCCTCGCGCTCGGTTTCCTGTTTCCCGTCTGCCGACAGACATTGGTGCTGTGGGTCCCTCGCTGACAATTTTGGCACCACACTTGACGTTGTCGACATCGGTCACGGGTATGTCCTGGCTTCCCGCATCGATAGCAGGGGAAGTCTCAGTGCGTGGTGGTTGCTGGCTTTGGGGGCGCGGTAGCCCCAGGGGGGCGCAGAGGCGCAAGCGCTGCAAAAGCCTGACTTTGGGCTTGCACTAAATCTCTCCCTACTGCTTGGATTGCTTCCACTAGCAAGGCTTGCTGACCTACTGGCACCCAACTCTTTCGCTCTAGCATTGTTCCTACAGAAGAATCTAAGGGCAGGGTTACTAAAATGCCTTTGGTGTAACTGTTACTATTCTCCAGAATACACTGGCACAATAACGGCCCTTTCATAAAGTTAGGTATATCTGGTGGGCTCACTGTGGAGGCCTGACTCATTCACTGTACTACATAACTGACAATATTTTCCAATCAAAGCCTCCCAGGTTCCCTGTCTTTGGTTAGCGGCATTCATCTGATACGTTACAGGGAAAGCTTGTGGGGGGTTGACTTGCTCAGCAATATCAAATATTCCCTGAGCAGCTGCTTCTTGTGCTATTTTTTGCCAATTAATGTGCGTAGAACGCACCAGTTTGTTTACTGTATTTTTTTGTTCCTTTTTTTTTTTTTAGAATTTTTTTTTTTTTTAGAATTTTGTATTGACTGCCCACTGCTATTTTCTTCCTCAGCAGCACATTCTTCAGATGTGTCCCCGCCCTCTGGCCCCCCGGGGCTACTGCGCCGGGGGGGGGGGGGGGGGGAGGGGGGGGGGGCGAGGCTACTTCGCCGGAGGGGGGGGCGGAGGACACGAAGGGTCTGGAGGTGGTGCAGTGGGCTCTATAGGTGGTACAGAGGGCACTGTTTGTGATAAAGGGGGTATTGGAATGTAATTTTCACAAAGGGGGTATTGGAATGTAATTTTCACATGGCATAATTTTTCCTGCATTAGGATCTGCACTTGCAAGTCGGCTTGTTACTGCTGCAGCAAGGCGCTTTTCTGCTTGATATCTTTTTATACAATTAGTTACTTCATGCCATGATTTCATCAATTTTTTTGCTGCCTTATCATCATCTATTACTAAATCCCATAAACAATCCCCATAATTACGCCATTCTTCTACTTCAAACATATGCTCAGGATCTGCAAAATATCCTTTTGCTTTACCTAATGCAATTAACCCGGCCAGATCTTTTAAAGGGCCTACTCCCCGCTTTTCTAAAAAGCATTGTAAAAGTGCTAGCGCTACCTCTTTTTCCATTGTGCACTCTCTAAAGTCCTCTTTGTTGCAGCCTTTTCCCTTGGGTAGCAGCTCACGGACGGCGAACCCCTTCTTGAATTATCCTGGGCTCAAGCACAGATCGGGTACGATGCCAGCATCAGCCGATCTTCTGCTCTCTGGTCGCTGCTACCAGTGCTTCTCCGTCCTTGCTGTTCGGTGAAGAACAAGGTTAGGGGTCCCTTGTTTGGGCGCCACTTGCGACGAGCGAGGGAAAGCACGCAGCCGACTCAATGTGAGTGATAAAGCAAGCTTCGATTTATTACGGCGCGATTATGTCTTATATACAGTTCCAGTTAATTATGCCTACAAGTCATCTGCTGATTGGCTAAGCTCTAAAGGGTTACATTTTCATACGTCCTCCTACTTGCGGTTTCTGCGGATAGCTAGCTACATATTTTTTTTTCCTCTCTTGTCTACGTGAATTCCTCAAAGTTATTTACAACATTAGGCACAAGGTCAGTGTTTTTCTCAGCTTCCTTATCAGCATGCCTCAGCATAGCTGCAAGGCCTGCTTCAGCTAACTTACGCTAACTTTGTTTCACAAAGATCTTTAAGGGAGTCATGGCCATGATCACACAGCCATTCTGCAACAATTAAGCGTTTGTGCATGTCTATTCCATAGGATGGAAATTGCAAACTGAGGACCTACATCCCTTTTCTGGGAGGCATGGGAGGATCAGGGAGAAGCAGGAGCAAGAAGGCAAGCAACAGAAGAACCTCCATGCAGAATATTGCTTCCTGATTCAGCTCATAATCTAGCAGATATTGACATTGCTATAGACTCAGATTTTTATGATTTATTTCAGGAGGCTTATGTGCGATCACTTTCTAAACTATGTTTTGTCTGAAAGGGGGAAAAAAAGGCAGGTAAAAGCAACATTACTTTCCAGCTACATGGGAGCAAAATGGAGGTTAATGATGCCAAATTTTCTGCTTCCCTTGTTTGTAACTAAGTGTTAAAGAAAAAATGCACACAGACGTGGGTACCACTATGTGGCAATGTATTTGGAAGAGAAGGGACATGTGGCCTATCAAAACTCACTCTTGCTTTAACAGCTTGACATGATTAAAGGCTTTGCCTGCTCAGCAAGGCCGCAAGGTTGTGTGAGAAAGACACCTGGAACGAAGAAAACAGGATCTTTGGCAGTTGAGCAGGCAGAAAAACAGGAGCTGAGTTGGGAGCTGATAACCACAGGAATGTCAACAATTCTAAAAATGGGACTGAGTGCTTGTATGCTTTTAACTAATTAGTATCTGTATAGCAGCGTGTGAACAGTGTATGTAACCAATAGAATTAAGGTGTGATGCGTGTACGGATATGAAAATTGTATATAAATTTGCAGAAACTTAAGTAAAGCGTCTTCAACTAGGATCATATTGATATGTCGTTGAGTCCATTATTTCACTCCTGCACCACTAGGCTTGCTTTAATCACAACTCAGATTTGGGCCACCATGTCAGTGAGTGGCAGAGAACAAAGGGATACAGCACAGCTTATATACACTTATCAAATCATTAGTCAATGTCCGAAGTTTTTAGAAATTTCCTTTGGTCTTTTCAGTTCTATGAATCCATCACCTGACCCTGTCCCAGCTGATTCATCTATTCAGTTCCAGTCTCTGCCTCGGTTCCAAGGTCCTCCTCGGATCATGGTCTTCTTTCTGCCTGCTTTAACTCACACAATCCTTCAAGCACACTTCATCTTTGAATAAGCAATTCCTATTCACATCTACTAATTTTTCTAGAAACACCTGCATTTGTGAGAGCACCTGTGTACACAAATTGATCATCTATTGTTTCTCTATTCTCCTACTGATTAACTTGACTGGGTTTTAAACCAGCCTTGGATTAAGGCTGTACAAGGGACAAGGCCTGGTTTTGCCATTTAGCAGCTTCGGCACTTTAAATTTCTTAATTCAAAATACATTTTCTTTAACAATTCCCTCCTTTTGTTTTATCATTGCATACCTGCAATATTGTAATAGCTAACATATTTCCAAGTTCTTTCTTGTAATTTTGCTAAGGCAGTCACACAAGTTACACAACATTGCATTAATACAATCACAGACACATCTATAAAAATCACAACAGTTATTATAATGATCAGTTTCTTTAACCACGTTGATAAGTTAGGGAACCAAGATGTTAATTCCTTGATACCAATATGCATGGTTTCTCAAATCCATAAAGGAATTTTGCAAGTACAATAAATATTGGGTTACCTGTTCATCTCCATCCAACAAGCTTTTCTTCACTGGGACATAAGTTCCCGGTAGTATTTCTTATATCTCATAAAACTCAATTTAAAGCTTCAGGCCATTTTATCCCAGTCTGTTTACAAACTTTGACTAATTTCTCTTTGAAAGTTCTATTCGTTCTCTCTACCTGTCCTGGGGATTCTGGATGATAGGGAGTATGTAATTGTGATTGAATTCCTAATGAATGATAGATCTGTTTTAACATAGCTGCAGAAAAATGAGCTCCCCTGTCAGAATCAATTACCTCTGGAACCCCATATCTAGGATTAATTTCCTTTAAGAGAGCTTTAACAACTGCTTTTGAGTAATTTTTCCAAGTAGGGAAAGCTTCCACCCACCCTGACAGTTGATCAACAATAACAAGGAGGCATGTGAACCCCATTACTTTAGGCATTTTGACATAATCAATCTGAAACT
Source organism: Falco peregrinus (assembly GCF_023634155.1). Taxonomy (NCBI): domain Eukaryota; kingdom Metazoa; phylum Chordata; class Aves; order Falconiformes; family Falconidae; genus Falco; species Falco peregrinus. Next base: position 2,313,751 of record NC_073743.1, on the reverse strand, counting down.
TTTGAAAAGGATATGTCACTGAAGGTTGCTTTCCCAGCAGTGTCTTCATTCTTAAAGAGGCATATTCTTTACATAGTCGACAGTACTCACAAATTCTTTTGGGTGCTGCATAAATTTCAGGTGTTGCCTACAATCATCGGAGTTTGAGAGCATTTTCTGGTCTTCTGTGAGATCTATCGTGCTGCCAGAGAGTGACAGATAGTAAATACCTTTTTGGAAGTAGTGGTTTACTTCCTAATAGCCACTGTCCATCATGTTGTGCTCTCAATTTCTCCCAGGTTTGTTTTTCTTCTTCAGGTAGATCTTCCTAGACACGAGTTACATCTGGGAGCTCAGCCTTATCCTGTTCAGTCAGAATCAAGAGTCATTGCTCAAATCACTTGCCATGCAGCAGCTTTTGCTGCTTGATCAGCCAAGGCATTTCCTCGAGATATACTGTCTTGGCGGTTGGTATGAGCCTTTACATATATCACTGCCAATTCCATGGGCAGTTGTATTGTTTCTAATAATTCTTTAATTAAAGTTCCATGTGCTATGGTCTTACCTGAGGAGGTAAGAAATCCACGCTCCTTCCATAGCATACCTGTAGCATGACAAGCTCCAAATGCATATTTAGAGTCCACGTAAAGATTAACTCACAGTCCAAGTGCATATTTTGCAGCCTCAGTGAGACCAACAATTTCTGCACCTTGTGCACCTAAATTGGGAGATAAAGGTCCGGACAATATAATTTGAGTCTCTGTGGTAACTGCGTATCCAGTACAGCACCAGCTGTCTTCATAGTATGATGATCCATCTGTAAAAAGACTCAAATCTGGATTACCTAAAGGTTGATCTGTTAAATCATCTCGCAGCTTACTTGTTGTGGTTACCGCTTGTTCACAATTGTGATCATCTTTTTCTCCCTCTGTAGGCAGTGGCATTAAGGTAGCTGGATTAAGGTTATTACATTTTTCAAGTTTCTACATTGTCTGCAGGTAAAAACACTACTTCATATCAATGTGCCCTTTGTGGAGAAAGCACTTTTTCTGCATGTTGTTTCAAAAGTATTTTCACTTCATGGGGTACACATACTGTCAGGGGGTGTCCCAGGACAGTAGTCCGAGTCCTTTCCACTAACTCAGCAGCAGATGCTATAGCCTGTATACAAAGGGGAATTTCTTTAATTACTGGATCTAGAGTACAAGAATAATAAGCTGTCATAGACAAAGTTATAATTTGGATAGAGATATATGGTTTCCTTTTTTTGCAAGTTGTATACACAGATATTCAGTGTTTCTCATACATTCTTCTTCCTTATGACTAGCTAAAAAGATCATCTACATACTGAACCAAAGTAGAATGTCCTGGAAAATTTAAGTCTTTAAGATCATTAGAATAGTTTGCCCATGGTGGTATCTGAGTAAGTATTAAATTAGGCTCTGGAACTATCAGGGAAGGTGAGATAACATGCTCATTCACCTCACAGAGATCCTGAACAAATCTATACTCTGGATCCCCATGTTTCTCTGTGCTTACTTACAGGTAAAATTGGGGTTTTATAAGGGATTTGACATTCTGTGAGAATTCCTTTTTTTCAGGAAAAAATCAAGTTGTTTTTGAATGCTTGGGTTTGCTTTGGCAACAATAGGACATTGTTTAATAGAAGGGGGAGTCCCTCCTTTTGTTTTAATTACCACTGGCTCTGTTGATAGCAATAAGATCACATCCTCACTTGAGGTACTCCGCAGTTCTCAGAGAACTGCTTCAAATCCCAATGGTATTTCAAAATGAGGTTCATCATAATTTTTTTTAAACATGCACAATTTCAGAACCCATAAGGATTAATCGAATCCCGTCAGGCTCTAGAGATACCTGAAGTACCAAATTCCTGCAAAAGGTCTCTCTCTAATAATGATATAGGGGAATTAGGAGAAATTACGAAACTTCCTGTCCTGGTTTCGGCTGGGAGAGAGTTAATTTTCTTCTTAGTAGCTGGTGCAGTGCTGTGTTTTGGATATGGTGTGAGAACAATGTTGATAGGACACTGATGGTTTTAGTTGTTGCTGGGTGATGTTTATACTAAGTGAAGGACTTTTCAGTTCCTTGGGCCCTGCCAGCCAGAGGGCTGGGGGGGCACAGGAAATTGGGAGGGGACACAGCCAGGACAGGTGACCTGAACTAGCCAAAGAGGTATTCCATACTGTGGGATGTCATGCTCTGTATATAAACAGGGGGAAGAAGAAGGAAGGGGGGGACATTTGGCATTATGGTGTTTGTCTTCCTGAGTAACCGTTACGCGTGATGGAGCCCTGCTTTCCTGGGGATGGCTGAACACCTGCCTGCCCATGGGAAGTGCTGAATGAATTCCTTGCTTTGCTTTGCTTGTCTGTGTGGCTTTTGCTTTACCTATTAAATTGTTCTTATTGCAACCTCTGAGTTTTACATTCCTTTCTGATTCTCCTCCCCATCCCTCTGGGTGAGTGGGAGTGAGCAAGTGGCTGCGTGGTGCTTGGTTGCTGGCCGGGGTTAAACCACAACACTTCCCCATGCAATTTTTCTAGCTAAAACAATTGGAATGGGTGTAGAAAGGTATTTCAAGTCCTCGCCTACTACCCATTTAACAATATTTTTTTCTTCTGATAAAAAATCAAATAGAATTCCATTTACCTTTGCAGCAATTTGTCCATACTCGTTTACCTCTATTCCTTCCAAATTCATCTCTCAGCAGTTCCTCAAGAATCTTATTTGTCTATTGTGAATGAGGCCATGGATGATGTAGGGGTGTCGATCAGGCAAAGTGGTCATTCCTGTTGCATATGTCCTGAGTTTCCACAAAAAAAAAACCTTTTCTAAAGTATTAGAATTTAATTGAGGCTGCCAATTAGGATCTTGTTTGGGCCAAGGATTAAGTCCTTGTCTTCTCTGAGCAATTTTTCTATCTTTTTGAAAATTCTTTCCCTCTCTTCCATTTGGAATAATTCTCTCAGTAGAGTTTTCATATAATTCTGGCTGGGAGTATAATCTGTAACAATTCCAGACAACATTTGTGCACATCTTTCAGCATTATCTCTCAATCTCAGCATTTTAGTCTGCCAAGCGACCAAAACTCTGTTTCCAGGGTTCATGTCTCATTACTGCAGTGACTGACAGAACCTCTGGAGGAGCTCTGGGTCCTGCTCTAGGGTTAGGAATGTATTCCAGCCTCAGAGGATACATTCCTGCAGTGGAAAGTCGGATTCCTCTGCCTCTGGGGCAAAGGGAAATGAGCTTACCCTTGTTTTAGGTGATTTATGTCTTTGCTGTGCCCAATTATACCATATATACCAATAAACAATATCCTGGCTACCAGAGTCTTCTGAAATTATTCTCAAAAAAAATTGTTTATGAGGCTTAAAAGTTCTTCTAGGAGGCCACACATCCATCAGTCCTCTGCCTTTAGTATGAGTCAGGAATGGCCATTCGTCCTGGCACAAAATAATCAATTTTCATTTCTGCAAAGCCTGTGTCAGAGTTATCTTTTTCCAATTATCTAAAACCTCAGCAAGGGGCACACCCCCCCCCCCCTTTCAACGCTGGGTGTATTTTCCATTCTTATCAAATTTCTTAACTTACTCACCAGTATGCAAATTTAAACACAAGAGTACTTTCAGGTCTGTGTCTGGAATTACCTGTGTCCAAGTCTCATCAGGTTGATCTTGTTGCAGATTATTTTAAGATTTTACTGAATCTTTCTATATTTTGTGTTTTTGAAACAGCTATAGGAGGATCTTGATTTTAAGGAGTTAACCTCCCTGTTATCATTATGTTAGCACTTATTAACCAATGATGTATGAGTTGCTGTGCTGCTTGTTATCCGAGACTGTTACTTGAAGTCCCTATGCTATAGACCATAATAATCTAATAATCTTACTCTCTAGACCATAACCAGAGCACCTAGGTTCTATTGTGTATAGGATGAGCTATTGAAAAGCTTGGCAAGGCTGACGTCCAGCCATCCAACTTGGCAACAAAACTAACTTTTAAGGTGACCTGAAGTGAACTACCTTCATTATAATACTAAAAACCACACCCACAGGTCAAGAAGACCCTTGCCCAGGTGAAGACCCTTCCCCTGCACAAGCGTAGTAACAGAAGAGGACGACACAGCAGATATTATAATTATATGCAAATTACCAACCAATCATTGTAACTGGGAGTGTACGACCTTGTAATTTTGTGTATAAATGTAATGGTAAAATCTACACAGGTGTGCTTGATTTGTGGAGATGCCACCAAGCACCCAGTGCTGCAATAAAGGAGTGCCTGCTTCTTAATGCTACATTGGTGTTAAGAGGTTTGATTCCCGATTTCGGTGACAGTCTCACCTAGTTGCTGGCAGTAGAGCATTGGTAACGGGTATGTCCAGAAGAGATTCCTGACTCCTTCCTCTTGCATCCTAGTGTCCTGTCTGGGTCACCATCTGTTAAAGGAAAAATTCACACAGATTTGGGTGCCACTAGGCTTCCTTTAATCACAGCTCAGAGTTGGGCCACTCACTTAGTACCCACGTCTGTGTGAATTTTTCCTTTAACAACACATTTTAATGTAATTATACAGTTCTTTAAATTGTCACAGCTCTATGAACTATCATCTGTGGCTTCATTTGAAATAATTACCTCCTAGTAAGGGCAAAATCTTCTGAAATAACCATCGAGCACATATGTCTGCTGGAGTCTGCAGCAAATTCAGAGATTGGAGGGTTGTGATTTCATAGCTGACTATTTTAGCATAGTCATCAAGCTAATGTATTGACATTTTGCACCCAACATTGGATCCCTTTGGCTTCTCATTGCCATGAAAAGTTGATGAGTAGCAACAACTCAAAATCACTTCTGTATTTTCAAAAGAAGAAGGGGAAAAGGTGATGAGGCATCACTGGCATCTTAACTGATGATCTCAACCACTCTGTGCATACCAAATATCAGAGACAACTCCTGTGCTTTGGAGATACCAAAACATCTAGCATTCCCATCTTTTCACAGAGGTTTTGTCTTTACAAAAGCAGTATCTACATGTTAATTACTTGAAGCCTACATCTGATGCTCTTATTTTGTGAGCAATATATGTGTTGGTGATTTGCTAGTGAAGTGCACAGATGGGAGGGACAGCAATTTAAGCTAAGCTAGGACCTAGGTTTCGGGGTGATCCTTCATGGTTTTTATGTGGTCTATTGCTTTATGCAGGCAAAATTTTTACTTTGCTAGACTATGCTGTGCTGGTGTGATTACCTCCCTGCCTTACACACAGATGTAGCACCAGCAATATGGAGCACCTCTTCACAGTTGCTCTTCTTACAGCTGCTCTTCAGCATAGCTTTTTATTTAGAAGCAGCAGGTAACCTCACGCTAACTCTTCATACCACGGTGAATGTGAAGTTTCTCCATCTCTGGAATAACTATGAGCACTGAGGGCTTTGCCAAGATAATAAAATTAGAAGTGAAAGTTGTTCAGAAAGAGAAAAGCTGAATCTCATCTCAGGCAAGAGGCTTTGATGGCCTGTGGTATCCTCCCTCCAATCTAGCAATGTTATCTGCTTCTGTCAGAAAAGGTAAAATAAGGTCATACCTCCCTGCTACTCTTGCTTTCCTCTCTTCCCTCTCTTACCCACTAACAGGAGCTTTTGCCAGACTCAATTGAGACATATTTAGTAAAATGGAAATTATCATCTGGAAAGCAGATAATTGAATTTGACCTATCATTCTCTTAAATGCTAAAATCAGACCCTGAGTAATTTAGCTTTTTAAATTCTGTTTGCTTTATATTGGTTTTGCAGTGTGACTTTGGGGTTCTTTACACATGTAGATCTCTTTAACTAGTTGACCAATATGGAAAGAGAGAGAAACTGTTCTTGTGGTGGCTCTGACAGATACATACACAAGCTGCTGCAACCATCAACAAGGACAGCAGATCCAGTCAGGTCATCAGCCTTTGGCTTGTCTGTGGGGGATATCTTTTAATGAATCCAGGAGAGGAAGCTTTTAATTATGCTGTCCATTCTAAGATAAAAAAGTAATGGGCATACATTGCAAGGAGGAAATCATGAAACATGAAATCGAAAGTGGAAGTGAGAACAATGCAACACAAGTCATCCATTCTCCCTCCACGTCTTGTAGTGGGGAGCAAGTCCATTAGTTCAGTAACCCAAACACTGTTGCAGAGTCCTAAAAAATGCTGTAGTATGGATTTCACTGGATTACCAGCTCAATACCAAACCACTAATTGCCAAAGGTTTGTTTTCACAGACATAAAGCCCAAGGGTGTCTACTGCCTACACTGCCCTACATATCTCAAAGCCACAAGGACAAATATTCAATGAATAGGCCAAGAAAGAGGTCAGAAGAAAGGATGTCTGTAAAATCTCCTCGAAACACACTGTGATCCAAAGCTTATGGCAAATGTGTGTTTGTCATGAGTAGAGATTGAAAACCTGGACATAGGACCAGAATGTGTAAAAGAGACAAACTCAAAAATAATGGACTGAGCAACCAGCTCTGGGTTTGATCTAAGAGCCAATGTTTCTTTTCTACAGAATAACAACTGTGGAGAGAAACATACAGGCAGCAAGACTTCTGTAGGAAATGTGGTGTCACAGGGTACTGAGGAAAGGGGCTTGTCACAACAGCCAGATGGAAATGCCTGGCTGGAGCCATATACAAGTTGTGATTTACTCAGACACAAGTTATTAGTCTTAATACAAGGGTAACTGGGGGAAATTTAATGGCCTGTGAACATACAGGAGATGAATCTAGATGATCTAATGGTTTGGCCACCAAGCAATATGAAAGAAAAAAGTGGAAAATTTTACATTTCTGTATAAACTTTTTATCTAAAAGAATATCAGATTGTTTCATTAATCATAGTAACCATCATATTTAGCACTTATGGTGTCCTGTGTGATTTTAAAGAAGCATTTAAATGTGAACTCTAAACATGTGTATGTGTGTGTGCCACCAGAAGCACCAGTTACGGGTTTACCAAGGCATTAGGCTTAATGCCCAGCATTTGATTCTCTTTCAAAGGCTGATATTTAACGACTTCAAAGTAAATTAGAACTCTGTGTTGTGTCTTGTCCAAATGAGATATGGTGCCTCTAACATGCAATTGTTTGAGTGCTACAAGACATCAGTTCATCACTGAATCACTGACATAACTTCTCAAATCAAGATGAACAGATCTGTATTATACAGACTTCTGTTGCGACGGAGGGAAGACACAGTCACTCAATATGAGTGATCAGCAGACTTCATTTATTGTGCCTTACAGTCACCTTTTATGCCTTCTTATAATTAGCTCATACATATTACAAAAGTTAAGCTCATTATTGGTTAGTTGCCTAAATACTAAGCCCGCCCCTAGTTTCTCTTCTGTAGTTATCTGTTCCCACCTGCAACATTCTTTTCCCACCGCGATCTTCCTGTTCTTGTGTAAAAAGAACAGCCAAGGACAGTGTATTTTTGCTTTACTTCAGATAAGCTGAGAGCGATGTGCATTTTTGTCCAGCCAGCTGGACTATGTCTATGTGACCTTTTTCAGCTAGCCAGTTATCCACAGACTTCTTGTATTTCATTGCAGTTCACATAGGCTTGGGGTGGGAATTATTTCATACACATATTTTTCTGCCCCCCGCAATAAGAATGCAAGTTGCACCCTGAGGTGGAAATGAACATGTGTGCAAAACAGAGATCTAGAAAGGACTGGAAGGCAAACTGATGTTTATTTGTTTATTTTTTTAAAGAAGCATAAGCCAAGAAATTTATCAGAGAAGACTTGAAGGCAAAATTATGTTGCCAAGGTTTTCTCTCGTGTGTGGAGACAACACAAACCTTCAAATTATGCTCGGTACTGAATCCTCAGTATTAACAAAATAGGGGTTGAAGAACATTTGTAATTGGACCAATCTACTGAGAGAAGTTTCAGTGAAAGAATGCAAAACACCTGCCTTTTCCTCATGACATCAACAATACCCTATGGGCAGTGAGCTGAAACACATGTCAACCTGCACTTCTGTAATGGTGATATAATATACCCAGTCACTTGAAATATAAGAAAAATCTCTGTATCCTTGAATGCAAAGGTCAAAAGGTCTGGATCTAGGAACAAAGTCCAGGGCTATTTTATCTATTATGCAGAAGCATGATGGAAAGAACTCTTAAAGTTACCATGAGAAATGCTTGTCAAACAATGATTTTTTAGAAAAAAGCTCATATATGTCTTCTTTATTGTGCCAAAGCTAATGCTTCAATTGTTGGCTTGCTCTGGCTAGGGTGGGAATTCTACTACTTTTAGTTACATACAGTAAAGTATTTCTATATATAGTTCTTCTTACACACTTCTTCAAGTTATGAAAAGAAATTAATCCAATCTAATACAATATTGTGCTGCACATTTGTAGAAACCTTATAAAGAGAGATGGGCAAATGACTGCACTGTCATGTTAATGAATGCAAAAATAAGCATTTTATCTACATAATCACTGAACAGGTCCTTTTTCTTGGATGCTATGTGCTGGAAAACAAAACTATGTGATAGAAAAATCAGTTATATGTCCCTGTGAGCCAACAATCAGAAGTGAATGTTGAATTATCTCCCTATTTTATTATATGTTTGCTTGCTCTGTTATACTGAAGCATACTGAACAAGTTTGGAGTCTTCTCTCAGGTTTATATAGAGTCTTTCCACTCCTAATTTGTTATTTTCAATTTTAAAAAATTGTGAAGCATATCTCTCTCTCTTCAATCTGTCTGGCTAAAATGGTCCAGTTCTCTTGTAAAAGTAAGGATGATAAACATTGATTAATCTCTCCAAAGTGATTCCTGATAGGATTTATCTTTTAATTTAGACTATTCACACTGAGATTAGAGGCAATGCATACAAGCAACTGGGGACTTCAGGAAGGCTGCAGTGGGGGGCTGCAGTGTTTGCGATAATGGGGAGAGCTCCACAGGCTATAGAAAAATGGAAAAAATTGACCTGCAGTTGGAACTGCTTAACAGAACCACAAAGCTCAGGGCACTGAGACCCATGCACAGGGAGGGTGCCTGGGGCTGGTCCATTTTCAGCTTGCTCCTGGCTACCCAGAAGAGGAAGCTGGGTTTGGATGAGGACAGTTCATTCATGTCAAAGTTTTGCCAGTGGTTTGAGTGCAAGTGGTTAGTGATGTTCTTAATTAAGACTAAACTACATAAAAGTAACTAAATTAAGTAGTAGAAATTATTAAACATCAGATAAGCCTTACTTGTTTTGGTGTGTTAAATTGCGCAGGATATATACTCATTTGGGAAGAGACCTCTTCAAAGGACAGACAATTTCTCACCAAAGATTTGGTTTTGGACTATGAAAGTGGAAAGTCTAGAACTCCCAGCCCACCAAGAAGTTACTCCAGCCATTCAGGACCTTCAGACTTAAGCCACTTGGGATGATATCCTGTATCTGTATAGGTAGCTAGACACAAATTACATAAAGTATAAATTAGGCTGTTGGAAGGAAGAAAGTCAGTAGTCTCCCAGCACAACATGAAGAAAAAAAAGGGGCTTATGGTGTAGGAGAAAAATATACAGTATTGTTGTGCTGGTTTTGGCTGGGATAGAGTTCATTTTCTTCATAGTAGTTAGTACGAGACTTTTGGATTTATGCTGAAAATAGTGTTGATAATGCAGAGATGTTTTCATTATTGCTGAGCAGTGCTTACACAGAGTCAAGGCCTTTTCCTCTTCTCTCACATCACCCCACCAGCGAGTAGGCTGGGGGTGCACAAGAACTTGGGAAGATACACAGCCATGACAGCTGACCCCAACTGACCAAAGGTTTTAAACATTTTGTAATTCCTGTCATTTCTGTCACAGTATGGTATTTTCCTCTAGCCTGGCCTTGAGGTCTATCCACTCTAAATTGAGGTAATTTTTTTTCTGGGCCTTTCCCAAGCAAAAATAATAATATGCTATTTATGATTGCAATACAAAATAACTATAATAGAATTTGGGACACATCCATTATACTGGTGCTTACAGACTGTCATGGTTTAACCCCAGCCAGCAACTAAGCACCACACAGCCACTCACTCACTCCCCCCACATCAGGATGGGGGAGAGAATTGGAAAAGTGAGAAAACTCATGGGTTGGGATAATGTTGCAGCTCATGATGTGTCCAAACCTCAGCGCAGCACCTGAGGGACCATCAGCACTCAGACTCTCATGGAGAGGAAGGCAAAATGGCAGTTTATTGAAAGACACAGGCACTTATATACTAGTAACAGAGCCAGCCCCTTCGTGGGCGGTTTTCTACGCAGTTCCTACGTTTCCGTCACAACACATGATCTTCCGCATTGCCACATCCCTATGCTACTAAAATTCCCCCCTTCCAAGCTAACAAAAATACAACATTAAGTGCATTGGTGATGATGGTCAGTCATGTGAGCTAACAAAACATTCTATCCCTCTACTGTGTCTAAGAGAGACTTAATAAATGCTACTAATCTATTAAAATGCAAGGTCCAAAAGTTAAAAGTAACATCAGAATAAGAGGACCAGCAAGACTAGATAATAAAGTGGTTAGCCAGGGTGATTGGTTAAACCAGGATTCATATCATGCTTGCTGTGCCTCATGTTCTTGTTTACGTTGTAACAAACCCTCACGCAATTTCGCTAGTGAATCTCTAACTATGCCTGTGTGGTCCGCATACAACAGCGCTCTTCCTGCAGGGCTACACAGAGGCCTCCTTGTTGTAAGAAAAGAAGGTCTAGGCCCCGCCTATTCTTTAGGACCACCTCCGATAACGAGGATAGGGATTTCTCTAGGGCCAAGATAGATCGTTCAAGTCTTTCTAAATCCTCATCAACTGCTGCACGCAAGGAGGTCCAGCCGTTCCATTGTTGAACTAGGGAGGTGATGCCAGTCGCCGTTCCGGTGATTCCAAGTGCCATGAGGGTTGCGACCGTTATGGCCTTTATCGGCTCCCTTTTGACCCGGACAGGTGGTGGTTGTTTTTCCCAGTGTGCATATATGTCCTCCGAGGGATGATACAGAATCCTTGGCATAACTAAGACTTGGATACAAAAATCAGTGATGTTATTAAAAGGTTCAAGTGATACACATGGTATGAGGCCCTTCCTGGAACAAATCCACCACCCTCCTTCTCCGGGAATAAACCATTTGACATTTCCACTGAAGGGCTGTTGAGATGTTATAAGCACACAATGAGACTCAGCTCCTTTTCACCCGGCCCAGACAGGTTCCCCCCGCCTCTGATCGCTAACATCATGTGGCCGATCTTAGATTTCTTCCACTTACATGAACCGGGGTTATCCGCCGTAGAGAAATTATAGGTGCCATTCCAAGAAATACCTTCATAAAACGGGGGTTCGCTGTCATAGCAGAACCAACAGGGGTTAGTGAGGTTTGGATTAGATTCATTCAAGGTGAAATACATCATCTGCATCATGGACCAAAGGGGATAAGGGTCAGGGCTTTCGGTATGAGTCTTTTGAGGGACACAAATTGTACCTTTAAGCGCTTCGGGAGTTGTGTCAGGGGCGCGGGTCTGTGGGGGTAGAAGCCCTGAGATTACTACATTGGGGCCTAGGGGTTGAGGTTGAGGGGTGTACCGTAGGGGTTCTTTTATGATTTTAATAAGGGTGCCCCTATCAGTACCTGATGTTCAAAGCATTACTCCCCAAGTTTTGCCAATAAACCAAGCTGGATCAGACGGGTTAGTGACATGTATCCAGAGGTACCCACAAGTCCCACGGTGCCATACCGTCCCACCATCAGTTTTAGAAGGGGTCTTACAGCCAAAGGGACCCCACATTACCGTAAGAAATCTATCAGGTTGACTCGGGGTCCATGCCGTGGCAATAGTTTTGCAGCCCCAGTAGGCACAATAAAAATAACCAGGGGAATTATAATAACTCCTACTGGGATTTGAACTTGGGCACCAATATGTATTCCTACCCCCAATGTCCCATCTGCTACTGTTACTAGCACAATTCAGGGCTCGCCAACCATCCAGTAGATCTGGGCCCATCAGCTGACAGACCGTGACATTGAAGGAGGGAGCACCTGGAGTCACTATAGATTGTGGTATTCATGATTCTTGAAGTTGTATCAGTGTCCCGTTGTACGGGCGATCAGCATTGACCAAGGACACCAAAACCAGTAGCAGTGCTAAAAACTTTGGATCCCTCCTTTTCCCTGTAAAAGAATATAAAATCATGCGTTATTATCGCGGTTAAGGTCAGGTTTGATACATTTTTCAGGGACCCACCTAACTTCTGGTTCATCAGGATGAGATACAGCTGCGTATCCCCAACCAAAAACTACCAGTGACCACCCAGGCAACCATGTATCTGTTTCCGGAAAACGCACTAACACTTTTGCTTTTACATCAGTCATGGGAAGATTATAGTGTTTTCTCATGGATGTACAATCTGTGCCATGCCTATCAAATTGATTCCAGAGATACAGCGCTTTCATTAAGACGACATCCTGTTGATCTAAAGGGACATGTGTTTTCTTTTCTATAATGCGATTTAAAGATTCTTTCAATGTACGGTGAGCATGCTCTACAATCGCCTGACCTATTGTGTTATAGGGGATACCATGTGTGATAGTGATATTCCAGCGATCTGCCCATTCTTTTACAGATTGGGCCACAAAATTCGGTCCGTTGTCTGTTTTGATGTTATCTGGTTTTCCTAGCCACGTCATAGCTGTCTGCCAATGTGTTATCGTTTCTTTCGCACAGTCTCTCCTTTTAGCTGTAACAACTAAGACACCACTATAGGTATCAATAGTTACAAACAGATTAGAATTAGGTTTAAAAGGTTCATAGACTGTAACATCTGTTTGCCAAGCTGCTGATGGAGCCAATCCCCGCGGGTTGACTCCCATTTGCCAGAGCGGTGATGTTTGACAGTGTGGACACATTGCCACAATTTCTCAAGCTTTTGAAATTTATATCCCTGTAGTTTTTGCTAAGCTCTTTGAAGTCAACTAACTTGTCTGCAGACCTGCTGCAGACCCCAACAATTCCCCCTTCTTGCTCTTTGAACAGCCAGCACCAGGCCAGCCATGCTCTGCAGGGCCCCCGCAAACATGACGGCAACCAAGGCAACAGCAAACAAACACCACCACCAATTGAGTGAACCAACACCAAAAAGGCTGACATTTTCTCAGATTTTGGTAACATGTTGCTGCAATGGGGCGCCTAAAATCCATGCAGCACATACCATCAAAATCCCCACAGCCATGTTCCCGAGCCAACAACAAAAACCAATAGTTGTTCTGTTTTGTATATAATGGTGGCAAATTTGACTCACATTCTTAACTGCCTAAGAAACAAGGTGATTTAACTCTTCAATGCTTTCCCTGCTGTTACTCCGGATAAGAGAAGAACCACTGTAATACGTTCCCATCAGTTCCATAAACCAACTACATCATTACATGCTTCATCCAAAGCTATGTTGCATTTAAATGCATTATGCTTATCAGCATGTTCATGTGTTGACTTATGTGGGTGTCATGGTCCCATCATAGCTTTCCACTACATTAGCGTCTACATAAAGACAACCATCAACATTCAAAGTGCAAACAGTATCAACTTCTTTAGGGTTAACATTATACAGAGGTAATCAATTATCCCAAATACAAAGACTTTCAGTAAGATTCTTCATTCCCTGCATAGATTCACCTTTTTGCAACAATGTTTGCAAGTCAGTTTCAAGGAAGGGCACACCAAACAAGGACTGGTTCAGTAAGGAGGCCACACATTAGTTTTTGGGTTGACTGGCAGCAGCAGTGCTCCTACGATCCGGCATGCTAAGCTCAGGCCGCACACAGCGAGCAGGTATCCATCATGGACCTTCATCTGTAGAAACACAAGCATAACCTCTCCCCCAAGTTAACAATTCATGCGGTCCCGACCAATGTCCGGTACGAGGGTCTTTCATGTGTACTAAGAAACCTTCATGCTTTTGCTGCTTGTCACCAATTGACACAAAATGTCACACAATGGGAGGCACCGCATGGTTGGCAGAGATTTTCAGAAAGTTCAAAACATAACATGCTTTCTTTAATCGTGCCTCTGGGGTCATTCCCTTCATTCCTTTCCCCCCCCCCCCCCCCCCCCAAGTTAGTGCCACTTTATTAATAGACTCACACCAATTTATACCCCCAGCTAAAAATACACACGCTACGCAGGCTTTGTTATTTAAAAGGTGATAGGTTAAAACTACTCGTTCACACGCTTCTGTCTCCCCTATGATTGGTCCCGGTGTGTTTTGCTGTTGATAAATGCACTTATTGCAAAAATTGAGCTCAAGTTATAGTTCAGTGCTTTTGTTAACAATACTTCCCCAGGTAACATCTGACATAGAGGCACAAGTCTTACCAAAGAGGCATCCTGCTTGGGGAGGAGAGGGGTCTAGGCCCATTGACCTGTCCATAGTTGTAGTTCTCATCCTCAGAACAGAGGATTCTAAATGCCAGATTTATACTCATGGTGAGGTGGGACTAAGTCAATTATTGTGTGCTGATTGGCCCTTAGAAAGAATTGTCAATTCTGGAAGGCCAGTGGAGCCTGACAGTTCAGCATGAGGCAGATTTGGTACAGATGTATGGGGGTCTTTCTGGATTTACTGAAGCAACACTGGGCTGTGAGGCCCCTGCCTCACCTCAGGCATCACTCAGTTGATTTGAGTGTTAGACTGCACCCATTGCGTCTATTTTGTGAGATAAGCATGTTGCTCAAGTCAAACCCTGGTACTCCCTGCTGACTCACAGTGACTTCTGCATTTGGCACCAACAAGTCTGGTGTCCTACATAGGGTGATGGAGTACATGGGCCTCTCCACCTCTGAGCCTACCTGGTGCACATCATGCAGAGGGATTGCGTGGCAGCACATCTCGCTGATGGACATGCTGCAAGTGGTGCCCACGTGGGACTTTGCAGCAATGATGCCAACCCTGGGAACGAAAGAGGACATTTGTGGATAACTGGCTAGCTGAAAAGGGTCACATAGACATAGTCCAGCTGGCTGAACAAAAATGCACATCGCTCTCAGCCTATCTGAAGTAAAGCAAAATACACTGTCCTTGGCTGTTCTTGTTACACAATAACAGGAAGATTTCGGTGGGAAAAGAATGTTGCAGGTGGGAATAGATAACTACAGAAGAGAAACTAGGGGTGGGCTTGGTATTTAGGCAACTAACCAATAATGAGCTTAACTTTTGTAATATGTATGAGCTAATTATAAGAAGGCATAAAAGGTGACTGTAAGGTTCAATAAACGAAGTCTGCTGATCACTCATATTGAGCGACTGTGTCTTCCCTCCGTCGCAACAAATGGCGCCCGAACAGGGACCCTAGAGAGGGCTGAACCTGCGAGCCACGGTTCGACGGAGATTCGGGTACCGGTCCTGAAAGCAGCGCAGGAGGCGGAAGGGCACAGTCCCCGCGCCCGGGAGCACCTACAGAGGGTCCCGCCGGCCACGCGTCGCCGAAGTCTCGCAAAGGCTGCAACAGCGCTGACGACGGTACGGAGAGACAAGCGACGTACGATTCGCTCATATGCTTTTTAGAAAAGCGGAGCGTTCGGGACATAGACTGTAAAAAGGCATTACCCGGGTTATTAGCGTATGGGATAGCATCCGGGTCCCCCGCGGCAGCGGCGAGCGGCGGCGCGCGGCCCGGCAGGCCCCTTCCCGGCCGCGGTTTCTCTCCGAGGCGGCACCCCCCCCCCTCCGATCGGCGCCATGGCGATGCAAGCGGCCAAGCGAGCTGACATCCGGCTGCCCCCAGAGGTCAATCGGGTCCTTTATATTCGGAACCTGCCGTATAAAATCACAGCGGAGGAAATGTATGATATGTTTGGGAAATACGGACCTATTCGACAAATCAGAGTTGGAAACACTCCTGAAACAAGAGGAACAGCTTAAGCTTCTCAAGGAAAAATACGGACTTGATTACAAACCCACCAAAAAAAAAGTGCTTCAGATGTCCCCTACAAGAAATGGGTTTCTGCCTTGAACTAGCAAACATCTCTGTGCTTAAAGAGAAGCCTTTTTGCCTTGATGGAGATAATTTATTCTGTATTCTGTATTTATGCTGTATTCTGAATGTGGAAATTGGTTGGGACTAGGAGGCTGGCTTAAAGGCATTTTGCAAACGGGATTATTATTTTTGATCATTATTGTAATAATAGTTTTTTGATCAAAACCAGCCAAAATTATTTGTAAGCATTAGGCATATCTGAAGAGAATGCCTTTATTTGAATCAGCGGTTAAGGTGTAGTTTAGTCTGAGGCTGTGGTTTTATCTGCTTCTGGTGAATTTTTGAAGTGATGAAATCAGAGATACAAGGTATACTAAGAGTTATGAGGTAATAAGGTAATAATCTAAGTAAGGGTGCTGTCTTTTATATCTACAAGTGCAATATGCTTTTACGTAGCAGAGAGAAACTTTAACAATAATGTTGCTTGAGCGAGATGTGCATGTGACAACTTGGGAAAAGGGATATCACAACTGGAGTGCAACAGTGTTTCTATGTCTGGCAGAGTGAAATCTTTCAAGACCTGAGTTTAGACAGTCTAAAATAAATTGTTAGTATTCAGAAAACCCATCTTAAGCCTCTTTTGCTTACATAGTGTTATGGAAGTCAACTGCTATTGTAGAGAATTAATGATTTTTTAATACATATTAACAAATACTACTATTTTAACTTGAGGCAGTTGAGTGAGAAATACTCACGTGTAGCATTTGAGGGAATGTCAGCATAAATCACAGTAAGACTGCATTTTTAATTACTGTACTCGTTAAGATTCGATGATGCCATAAGGCTAAGGCCTTTTACCACAGATTGGTTCTGAACTAAAAGGTGTGTGCACATGTAGATATGCACATTTGTGTTATTTTCCTTAATTGGCTACAAAATAATATAATTAGGTTGGGGACTAGATCTTGGGAATTTGTCTATTATACATCTGTTTGTTAAGGAACGTGCATAACACACAGCACCCATGTAGGCTTGGCTTGTGGCACAGTTGTCAAATTTAGCATAGACATTCAGACAGATAAGCAACGTACTCTTCTTGTGTGTATCACCTACAAGCCATTATGGCTTAGTGTGTAAATCTGTACGCAACTATTGAAAAATCCACTTATGAATGTATATAGCTTAGAACTAATTTTTTCCCTTTGTTAATTCTTTGATATCAATGAGGTATTCTTCAGAAAATGTATGGACTTGGTTGGTTGCATAAGGGCAGTTGTTATTTGGACAGAAAATTGTTAATGGTCAGGGATTTTCCAATAAAATATTAGCAAATATTCCTAGTCAAACATCAGTTTGGTTTCTTTTTGGGTTTTGAGCTTGCATTAGTCCATGTTCAGAACTTTAAAATTACCTTTGAATTTTTTATACTTTTTATATTACTGGAACAGAAAGAGCATCTAAATTAAAGCTTCAAGCTAACTTTATTTTTCAAGTATTTCAGGGATTATACTTCTGAACTGAGATTTTATAAGTTGGCTGTGTATTTTCCTGTGTTAAAACGCTTTTATTGAAAATGGTCAACCAAGCCTATGTCGCCCAAAATAAAAACGGGGGAATTGTGGATAACTGGCTAGCTGAAAAGGGTCACATAGACAGTTGCAAACAGTAACCATTTTAATACAGAGACCACTTTAAAAAGGGTGTGAAACCAGGTGAAAGCAAATTCACGCTGCTCTACAATCAGGAGATTAGAAGATAACTAGCCAAGAAAATGTAGGAATATTTCACATTTGGCTTCTGGGCTGAGAATTTGCCAGATTTCAAACAATTTTACTGTAGCTACTAAAACAATATACCACTAAGCCACCAAAATAACATTTTTGGAGTGAAATGAACTTTCAGTAAAATTTGATACTTCCAAAGTACTGTCTGCAATCACTTGAGAGAGGTTTGGGGTATTTTTTGCCTTTTTTTAAAATCTTCTTGTGAAGTGAGAGGAATGTGTAAACCAGTATGGGCTAGTAAAGCATATGACACAAAGTTTGGCTCTATTGAAGTCATAACTGGATGAGACTATGATCCACCCAGAGAAATAACACAAATACTTTAACAAGAGACAAGAATAGTTAAAGCCAACATAGCAACAAACTTCCCCTGAAAACACACCTTATCTCAGGAAATGAAAACTATTCACTCCCTAAGTTTCAATTAACTTTGACACACTTTTCAGAACCACAGCAATTGCAAGCTTGATTCATTTTATGATGACAGATAATTGCTTTTACAGGTCTGGCTTGGTGGAACTGTGGAAAAAGGCTTGCCAGACTGGATTACATGAGTGAAAAACATTAAATAGACAGGTAACATCTTATCTCTTCCTCTACCTCTTCTCTTTTTTTCTGTCTTTTGTAACCTCCCATATAGGTTTATGTTTTTGCATCTGTGTGTGTGTTTCTGTCAGTAAAAGCTCAAACATTAGATCACAAATTCTTGTTTATATAAGCTTCAATTTATCCTTCAGGCAGAAACTTAGAGATTTCCAAGCACACAGATGCTTGCCACTATCCAAATAAAATTTTAAATGCTCTGCACACCTCCTTTAACTTAACTAACCTTGTATTGTTCAAATACTTCATAACATGTTTTGATTGCCAATCATTACTAATTTTGCTATTGTTAACAAAGGTAATTGAAACACAAATAAATGGGATGTTACCGAAATCTCTGAATGAAGAACTTATTGACACCAATGTGATGTAGATAAGCAGACACTTCTTTATTGACGGCCAGGTGCATGAGTGAGTCCTCTCACGATCAACGCACACCAAGTCTCAAAATCAGACACCATATATAGAACTTATTCATACATATTCATTAAATATTCATGCATAATCATAATATTTCCCATAAATCATTAACATATTCTCCTCCTATATCCGATTCTGCGCAGTAAAGCTTAGAAAGGTCTAGAAATGGGTCTGGGGTACGATTTGGGTAGGTGGTATATGAGTCGGTGGTCGCGATCTCCCCCTGCCGGAATTACCTTTTACTAAAGTTCACGGTTTCTTGGCAGGTAACCACCAGCTGTTCCAGTCAACTCTCCCTGGTTTCCATTCATCTCATATTCTGACATTTCAATCCACCTTCTACATACAGAAGACTGGTCAAATACAAAGAAACCTTTCAAACCCTAAAGTTATTACCTAAGTTTTAACAATGGTTCTAGCCCCTTCTTCTAGCCGTGGTACGGGATATACAGAGGATCTCATAGCAGCTTTTACTGTGCAACTATAAGTTTCATTAAAATATATTTCTTATCCTTCTATATTTCTATTCTATAAAATAATTTTATAAAATCAAATAATCAATCAAATAAAGTCAATCTTAACTAATTAGCAAATCTATAACAGGATTCCATACAATGTCAAATCTTCAAAAAAAAGGTATTAGTTTTATTAAACACATAAATCTGATTTTAGAAATGCTTATTATGCAAAGTTATCATAGCAAAGCCATCACAAAACAAAAAGGAAATGTTGCTACCTGGTATGATCTAGACCCTGAAAGAGACCTGTGAGTGACAAAGCACTGGAACAGGCTGCCCAGAGAGGTTGTGGAGTCTCCTTCTCTGGAGACATTCAAAACCCGCCTGGATGCAACTCTGTGCAACCTGCTCTAGGTGAACCTGCTTTAGCAGGGGGTTGGACTAGATGATCTTCAGAGATCCCTTCCCACCCTGATCATTCTGTGATTCTGTGACCCTACAGGAATCAGTACAAATGGGCCATCATCTGCCAAGAGTCTCAGGACTATAATGTATTCACACAGAGCAAAACCTAAAGAAGAGGCAGAAAACCCCAGCCACAGCTGCACCTTATCTACATCAGCCAACCCACCACCCCTGAAGCCAGCCCACAGCTGTATGTTATCAATATTAATTAACCCACCTTCATTCCTCTACACATATGATTTCCTTATGCAAAATCATATGCAACATGTATGCTTTCTATTGTCTTAACTGCCAAAATCATTGTCATATGTAATGCTTTAGTTGCCTGGAATAAGCATTAACTGCTGCTGGGCATATTGGTAATTTCCCCCCTGAAAAATCAGTATAAGAACTTTGCAAAGACATAGTATCCCACAAAGTTGGCTTTGACATATTTTCACCATTTCCAGGAAGTTGTGATTGCCTCATTAGAATATTCTGGCCACCAGAAGAACATTTTGTCAAGTTTCTTTATACCTCCCTGTCATGTGTGTAGGTAGGTTGGTATGTCACCTAATCTTACATCACAACCTACACACAGTTGGTGCAGTGCTCACAAGCAATGGAAACAGATTGCTCTAATCCTTTTGTGTTGTGAGATTACTGTCATCTATTTTCCAATGTTACTTGTTAATTGCTTTGCAAAAGTGGCTAGAGCTCCCATCTGTGATCAAGGCCCATTAGGTTAGGCTGTGCTTGAAATCTATTCTTCTGACACCCTGCTCAAGGCCAAAAGATCAGTATTTTTCTTTCTTTTCTGTCATCTGGGTTTCCTTCCTTCCTTCCCCTGGCATGTGTACTGAGATACTCTACTTGCCAGACATTTCTTATACACATAGCTAAATACACTAGTCTTTCAAGAATTTACAGTGAAATATATATGTCTATATAGGGAAGTTTAGCTATAAGGTTTTAAAGCATGTCACTTAAGTTTCTCAGCTCATTTTGGAAAGAAAAATTAGGAATATGGATTTCACTTATCGTTCTTTAAGTCATTGCCATAAAAATATTAAACATACCATAAAAGCCTTCCCACATGATTTTTGGAAGACCTCTTTTTTTCCAAATTGAAAGGATCCATTTTCCTTTTTGGTGATATTAAAAAAAACAAACAAACAAACAAAAAAAGCAACTCAAACAAAAAGCCCACAACTGTTTTTTAGAGCCTTTTGCTTACCTGCTCTCTCCCAGCAACATTTTGCTTCCAAAGAACCTGGCTAAAATAATCTCATCTTTATGGCCAGAGGTTTTATTATGTCTCCCAAAATCTTGATCAAGCATATGCTGTTTAAACTGACTGGGTCCAAAGCTGCAAAGAAGCAATGTGCTAAATGTTTCTCAACAAAGGTTTATCATCCAATGCTAACTCTATTGCTTTGTGAGTCTGTATTTTGTTTGGCAAAGAAGCTGTAATGAAGATCAGAATGATAAATAGAGAGTATTATTAACAATTTCTTAATTTTCCAACTGGGGTCAATGTCTTGGGAAGCACAAATTTGTTCTCGGAAATAACTGTAGGTTATACACTAGATAACTTCATTGATAGTCCAGAACAGATTCCACCTCTAGGCAGACCTCCAGGAACAGATACATCACAAAAAATGTAGGAATTCTTCTGCCTTCAAAGCACGCATTAATACTGTACTTATCTGTACTTTCTTCCAAGTAAAGATTAAAACTCATCCCACAGTCAGTTCTTCTGCCAAAACACTTTCAACACAATGGACTCAAAAGCTGCACAATGTACAATGTTGGAAATCCTTGTTTACCTTCATTAAGTGTGTCCTCCCAGGAGCACATTGGCAACAAGACAACAGATATATTTATTTTCTTTCTCTTTTCCAAGATTTTTCACTTTTCAAATCTAAGGCCTAATCTGTTTTCATTGTAAAGTTTGTCACATAGTCTTTGATGTAGATTATTTTTAAAAAACCTCATAAACTGTCAAAATAGAAACAGCCTACCTTCTTAGAAAGAAAGCAGAAACTGAGGTACACTCCTGTGTACCAGGATGTTATTTTAAGCGAGGAGGAAAATAAGGATATTAACCTGCAAAACTACCACCTTCCTTGTCCTTCTGATCCCTTTCTGTACTCCATGTGTCCCTGTGTTCTGATGAGAGATTACTGGTAAATAATGATAGATTCAAGAAGATGCCTCCCTGCCCTTTTCTTAATGATACTTAATTTTCCCTTACTCTACCTCATTACATGTATGTCTTGATTATGAGTGCCTTGGGGCCAGGTTTGTGTGTGGTTGTATGTTTAGAAAGGCCCAAGCCCACACCAAGTGATACCAGAATCCAACTGTTACAGTCATTTTTATTGTTTGTGATCAGCTTTGTAGGCTGGGAGTGATCAAGCCATTCTATATTTGGCAGGAAGTTCAGGAGGGAATAGGAATAGGTCCCCCAGCCTGACCTTCTCTGAGTCTAAGCCCTCAACCTGGCATCTGTGGGACCAGAACAGTTCTGCTTTGACTGCTGCACTGTTTGAGATACATAGAAAGCTTCTGCTTTAAGCCAAACTAGAGATGAGGGATGTTCAAAAACTGTCATGATATTTCACCTTGAAGTGTGGTATTTTTTTTTTACCCAGTTTTGCAGAACTGTCTTGAGCATTATTGCTGGTATTTTCATCAGTTTAGCTATGATCTTCATTTGCATCCTCCAGGAAAGTCTGGGAGCAGATGTCCTGACAGCCAAATACTCCCAGAAATTTTGCCTGGATATTCATTATTTGATTTTTTTTTTTTTTTGGTGTTTTAACTATTTGGTACTGTATTGCTACTGTACTCTTGAATAATTACCGACTTCTAGTTAAAACACAGATGCATGAAAAGCAATGACAAGTAGAAGAGAAAGCTTTTAGCGTGACCTACATTTCTGTGGGCTCTTGCTTCTTTTTTTTTTTTTTTTAGTACTCCACATGGTTTGGTTTAGTTTAGTGAAACTGACTTTTCAGGAAACAAGTTTTCTATATCCAAGCACAGAGAGCATTGTGAAATGCCATGTTTACCATGTTCAAGGGTACTGGGACTTTCCAGGCTTCAGAAAATATACATTGTAGTTAAAACCAAGGAAATTTATGAAGGCAGAAAAATAATTTCTGAAAGTGTAAGAAAGAAAGACAAGAGGCTGGGGCAGAGAGGACAGGATGAGTGAGGATGAAATGTGTTGTGTGTATGTACAATTCCAAAACCTTCTAAACTAACCATGTCTTGCTGTTTTCAATAACTTTTTGCTTTTTAACACTGCACTCTTTGCAGGTTTGCAATGTTGAAGAGGAAAAGGCAGAAGAAAAATAGTGCATCTACACAAGTTTTGAGAAACTTGCATCAGGCTTCAGTGATTATTTCATGTAATGTACTGGAGCCTTTAATTCTGAATTTATTTTACATCTTCACAGTGATCTTGGGCTCTGGTAAACTTGCTTGAAGTTGGACTATTGTCGTGGTTTAACCCCAGCTGGCAACCAAGCACCACGCAGCTGCTTTCTCACTCCCCCTCACCCAGAGGGATGGGAAGGAGAATCGGAAAGGAATGTAAAACTCAAGGGTTGAGATAAGAACAATTTAATAGGTAAAGTAATTGCCATGCACCCAAGCAAAGCAAAGCAAGGAATTCATTCACTGCTTCCCATGGGCAGGCAGGTGTTCAGCCATCCCCAGGAAAGCAGGGCTCCATAACACATAATGGTTACTCAGGAAGACAAACACCATAATGCCAGATGTCCCCCCCCTTAGTTCTTCTTCCCCCAGTTTATATACTCAGCATGACGTCATATGGTACGGAATACCTCTTTGGCTAGTTTGGGTCACCTGTCCTGGCTGTGTCCCCTCCCAATTTCCAGTGCCCCTCCAGCCCTCTGGCTGGCAAGGCCCAAGGAACTGAAAAGTCCTTGACTTAGTATAAACATCACCCAGCAACAACTAAAACCATCAGTGTGTTATCATCATTGTTCTCACACCAAATCCCAAACACAGCACTGCACCAGCTACTAAGGAGAAAATTAACTCTATCCCAGCTGAAACCAGGATCATATGCACCCCTTATTCCATACCATTTACGTCATGCTACACTTTCCAATACAACCTCATTAACCACCATCACCCTTCCCATCCTTTGATATAATACACAGATATAATTCCCCTTGTCTATGTACCACCCCTGTAAAAATGTCCATAAAATGTCCACACAATGTCCATTGAGTTCATTTAGTCCATGAACACGATCTCTTATGGTGGTCACTCAGGAGAAGAGAGGTTGTGTGTTATATGGGGTTATTGGGCATCAAAGCCAGCTCAGGTCGGGTCACTGCTGCACTTGCACTGCTTCTTGTAAGGCTTGTCCTCTAGTGGTTCAGGTGGTTGCTGCTGTAGTCATTCCTATAACATGAAACTCAAATCATGGGTTACAACAATTTAAAGGTATATCCATTACAATCTCCACCCCTGGTCCCTTTGAATCAGCCCGTAGGGTTTAACGTTGCAGTGAACTCCTCCCCTTGCCATTGCTCCGGCTTGGACTTACCCACAGACTGCAGTCCCTTAGGGTTCTACCTGCTCCAAGTGGAGCCTCAGCTATGAGCCACAGTCTCTCCAGGGGTATCCCTGCTTATCAGAATAATTTAGGTTTGGTTCCATAATAATGTTTACAGTCTCCACATCCTGACTGTGATATAGACCTACCCATAAGTCAAGAAAGATTTATTTTTGACTGCTTGCCTTCTCTCATAACTGAGGAGGACTTTGTGATATCTCTAATCTAACCAGTCTATCTATAATCTAAACAAGTTTCCCCCATCTACCTCAAACAATCTTTAAAAGGAATAAAGTAACATACATGTGAAGGGGAAACACCATCATAATTAAGATTTAGACCAGTGTTTGTTAATATTCAGAGTAGAGATGAAACTTTCTGCTTGTGCTTTAAAACATCCTCCCAAATTTTTCTCAGACCTATCATAACTCATGCTTGGCCTTGAAGCTGCTCAGATTGACAACATGGATCTACCTTTATCTATCTGTGTTCAGGTCTTACTGACCATCTCATACTACAATGGTACTATGGTACCACACCTAGAACATACCATACTACTGTAGCACAGAGCTACTAGGACATTTTCTGATGAAAAGCAAGTATTACGAACTTCATAAATGTTTTCTCCTTTTCTTCTACTATTTGGTACATGAGTAACTGAGTTGACCACTTCTGGTTCCAGATATGCTGAAGTTTTCAGCAAATGGCAGGTTCTTTGCTAATCTTTGCATGGCTTTGATTAATTGGTTTCTTCTTTCAAGTAAATATGGGGGTTTGGCAATAATATTATTCCAGAGCTGGTGCTTTATTGCTTATTGGTTTTTTTCTTGTTGTTACTTATTATACTTATTATAGTATTATTCAAAAATAACACATCAAGGCTAAGACTGAGTCACTGTAAGGAGATGCCCATGGTGGAGATCCCATGTCTAGGTTAGTAGGGAAGTCTCTTTAAAAGTGTTACATCAGTCAGGCAGTGACACTGTGCAGAATCTCCATTCACTTCTTTGAAGCAAGCTGAGTTTGGTTTTATTTTTTGTTAAACAGTGCACTCTAGGCAGGTCAGGCAGGTCTTAGGATAACCATTGCCATTTCTTTGACAGAGGGCTTGAATCAGAGGCCAGTATTCCATTTCTGGAGATTAAGACCCTGGCCTTTGCACAGGTCAGCTAGTGGGTGAGTCAGAAACTCTGTATGAGCACCTAAATCATGTATGGACCCTATTGGAAAGAGATTAGCAAGATTACCCCCTTGACATAGAACTGACTAATAAAGACTTAAGAATGCACTAAATGGGCAGAGTGTTTATAATGTGCACTGGGCACAGCCTACTCCTAAATTCTTTTTGAATTTAACAAATTCACTGAAATATAGCACTCTTCTAAACCAATATGCACTTTTCAATCATTAGTGTAAAAAAGAGATAAAAAAAAGTGCTAGCTTTTCCAGTCATCTTCTCAAACCATTATTAACTGATTTACTTCTTACTGGCACTATGGCAGAAGTTGTTACAGCAGGAGAAACTTAGAAGAACAGATAGTAGTGGCTCTATATATCATTTAGTAACACAAATTCCATTTCCATTTGGTCATATAAACTTTCTGTCAAGGTTTAAATGCCTTTATACTAGTAGTTCCCAAACTGTTTTCCATCATGGCCACAACCATATTAAACAGTAAAAACTATCAGATTAACAATTTTGTCTGGATGCGGCTTGGAAAAGTCAGAATCATTGGGTAAATTTAAGGAAGTCCTTTTTCAGTACTTCCACTAAAAAAAAGATTGTGCTTCACAAGAAATTCTGATTGTGAACCTTTGCCATTAGCCTAAAATATTTGGGAATCTCTGTCCTCTTCTAATGGACCACTAATACTGCTCCTTTTGAAATGCAATATCCATTTCTTTTGCTTTTTAAGGCTCAAATTCTGCAAATACATTAATATATATTGATGTATATTGTTTGTGTTTAATTTTATATATTTCATGTATGCATGTATATATTATATATACATTTTATGATAGTGTGTATATATGTACATATGTATATACAAATATATAGCTATGAATAGCTCCTTAGGAGTCAATAGAAGTCAATAGTCACAAAGTTAAAGACAGTCAAGAGCTAAAGTATTTTGATAAATCAGATCCTTGACCTGATCCAGATGATGAACTATGGGGGCCAGAATTATTTAGAGCTGAAATTTCAACTGGAGCAGAAAGTTTAAATTTTTCAATCCATTTATCTTATATGGGATTTTTTCTGGAGTTTGAACCTTCCAATGAAAGAATAATAATAATAAAGACATACATTTATTGATATTTATATTTCCTAGCAGATCATATGTTCCATATACACATTTCTATTTGCTTAGAAAAATACATGACTATCCGTATATGTGAAACAGAAAATGAGATGACACTGAAACTAAGTATGAGCATGTTTTACAGCAACTTGGATATTGAGTTATCTGGACACATTTTTATGGGAATCAATTTATGCTATCCTCCATCTTTTTTTATTATACTCTGTGTTACCAGAGTAGCAAGTTACCAGTCTTTTATAGTGTACTGAGATAAAATGAATTTATAAGGGTGTTCTGTAGTAAAGTGCCCATAAGCATTTCATAGTCAGTTTAGATGGTCATTCAGCTTCTCTTCACAGGTTATGCTGGAACTATAAACAGAAGGTAGTAGCAATAAATAAAACTGAAAAAAACAGAATGGTGAAAAGCCATGTGTAGGCCCTGTGTAAACAGAATATTATATGCACTTCTGCAGAATTAACAGCATTTAGAAACACTATTTAACAAATGCTGTACCACTACAAAAATACTCTGATCACCAGCCATTTTAGGTGATTCTTATAATGGTGGAGTTTTCAAATCATTGTGCCTGTGACTAGGGCACCTCTATTCACATTGCAACCCTCTTTCTCAAAACTCTTTCTCTCAGGCAGGTGCTTTTATCCATTCTCTGAAGGTACTAGTGATGGCAACCATATTTGCACAATACCTTAGCAGCTAGATCTAAACCACAGATCTCTTAAAGGAAATGGTTGTCTTTACAAAGCTGTTGTTGCTAAGCAGACTTGGAAAGGGTCTAAGACCAAGTCAGCCAAAGAGGCAGAGTACAAGAGAAAGCATGTTTCTGTAGCG
The DNA here is from genome assembly GCF_023634155.1 of Falco peregrinus. Lineage (NCBI taxonomy): Eukaryota > Metazoa > Chordata > Aves > Falconiformes > Falconidae > Falco > Falco peregrinus. The sequence continues at coordinate 2,286,281 of NC_073743.1, read as the reverse complement.
CAGTGCCTGGGAGAAAGTCACAAATTTTGACCTCTGCTCCTAGGATTGTTTCTGTACTTGCCATTAAACAGTCATTAGGTTTGGTGCCGATGGGGAAAGAGTTAAGTGCTGAGTGAAAGCAGACGAAACTGACAAGGACAGAAATAGGAAGAACAAAACAAAGTAGGGTGTGCGTATGCATGTGCATGTATGTGTAAGGGGGGTTATTACCTGTGCTGGGACTGGTGTGGTGCTATTGGAAGCCTAATATTGGAAACCAGAGGCAGAATTGAGGGGCTTTGTATCTTTGAACAGGAACTGGGTAGGGAGAGTCAGTTGTGTAATGCAAATTAAACTAAAACATAGATTTATTTGTTTTTTTTCCTACTAATGACTTGGTAAGTTAGGTGGCCACCTAGTGAGGAAGTGGGGGAGAGGGAGGAGGGGTAATGCATGCATATACAGACCTAGAGATATGTCCTGTTGAGTGGAGCTTAATATTGCATATACCTCATACTCAAAATGTAAACTGCAGACCAGATTAGATCAGGGAATGTTAGCCACGTCCAGTGCAAAATATGTTTGGTTTGGTTTGGTTTCTTTTAAAGCAGAGAGGAGGAGCATAAGTTCAGGGAGGTAAGTAAAAGTTCAGTGAGATTTCTCCACATTCATGAAATCTGAGTTGATAGTCGAGTTATTGAGTCACATAAAAATGAGGATCTTGCCTATTCAGTTTAAAAAAAAAAAAAGCAAGCCCAAAAGTAAGTTCCCTGATGTTCAGTAGATGTGGTTGGGTGAAGAAAATCCAGACCAATACCAACAGCTGCATGGAATCTTTCCACAACTGAAAGGTGAATAATTAATTCTCTTATAACTGCAGCCCCTCAGGGGGAGGTGAGTCACTAGCCTGATTTAGAGTCATCTTGTTATCTTCTAATGAACAATAAGAGGGAAATCTATATGTGTTCTGACAGTTCTAGTGAGACATCGGTGATCTGCGCCCCAGAAGCCTCAGGAAGGGAGTTGATCAAAATGCACCTCTAAGAAAAGAACTTATTTTGTACATACAATTCATCAGTGGTTCAAGAAGATCATTTTTTTTCTAGGCACATGAAATTTCCTGAGGATGATTCTGAGGCTTAGACAAGAAGGAAAAGAATGTATCAGTTTTAACTGGCAACATTGTGCCAGTACCTAAAAACATCTATAATCAGGGTGGGAATTAACTTATTTTTCTGCATCCAGTCATGCTCATACTGTTGCCTGTGGACTTTTGGGGTGGAGGGAGAGGTCAATAAAAGGCAAATATGAAAAATGAATCTGCTGTTATGTGACTTAAAAACTTAGTAATCGATTTTTTTTCTAAAGGATTTGAATGTTCACTGGGAAATCTCCAGCAGTCTGCAAATTGGGAAAGCTTAAAGGCTGTTCTAAACTCAACAAACCTTTGCATATATTAACTGTGCCGACATGAGAAATGCAGTATAAATTACTCTTCCTCATATGGAGGGAAAGAAGACTGGAGCCCTTGGGTCCTGCTCCTGCACAAGGCAGTGCCCTCCCTGTTTGTCCTGGGGCTGCAGCCAGTTCGTTAAGATTTTTAGGGCTCTGCAGATGATTCAAGTTCAGAAAGTGGCTGGTAGATAATACCCATGGATCATTCTTTACTAAACCTTGCAAAAGACAAGTAGTTCTGTGCCCACTCCTTCCTCCACCTAAATGTTACCAGCTTGATAGACCTGATATGACTGTTCTCCTTTGTGGGTTTGTGACCATGTATTTTTTGTTTCAGTATAGGGATAGTTACCATCAAACAGTAGTTGTGCAACATTATATTGTTGATTAATAATTAATCAATAATTCCAAGAAGGAACTAAAACAAAAGATCTTCTTGCAAAGCCAGGTCTGAAACCAAACTTGCCAAAAGAAGTTGAACTGTGGACAAGACAAGTCCATATAGAGAAAGGTAACTGAGGTTCATTTCTCAGTCAACTGTAACTAGAGGGTTGACTATTGTTTGAGACCCCCAGAAGTTTTCTAAAATACCTGTAAGGAGCATGTGTGATGCTTAATTAATATAGTACCACCTATTGAATGAATATGTATGATTTTTCCTAGAAATGTAATGCATAAACATATGTATGATCTATATAACCTTGCCTGAATGCAACATACAGCATGCACATTAGTTGGAGCGATCCCCTGGGCATCCAGCGCTGCAATAAAGAATGCCTGCTTCTTAATGCTACATTGGTGTTAAGGAGTTTTCTTATTCCCAGTTTTGGTGACAGGTTCAGTACTAATAGCTCCACAGGATGACAGCCATAGAGAGAAATCAGCCTCATTTGTCATTTCAATATATCATGCAGTCATGTTCTGATGAAAGGAGCACCTTTTGGATTTTTTCTTTCCTCCAGCCAGTTTAGAAGTAGCATTGAGTGACTCAATAGGGTCATGTGTTTGTGTCTTCTCAGCAAGAAATGAAGCCAGCTCCCCATGCAAGGGAAATGAAGGGTCTCTTAGAGTTTTGGGAGGGAGTTAAGACTAAAAATTGCAAAGATTGGTTTAAACTGAAGCTTTTGCTGTTTTTTTTTTTTCTTTTGAGGAGCAGCAAAGGAAGAAAGGAAGGAAATGTGCTGGAAGATCACAGAGACCAGAAAAGCCAAGCCAAGTCCAACCATTGTATAAAATTAACCTCTCAGCCTTGGATATAGATTTGTTCTATTTGATGATAAACACGTAGTGAAAAGCAACACGTCTGAAGGACCTACACAGCAATGAAATAATTATTTCAGCTTGTTCACTCCAAAAATACCTATAAATGGGACAGCCAAGCAAGGTCTTTGTTAAGAATTGTCCCACTTACTTGTCCAAGCTGGAGCGTGACCCCCCAAGGAAGTCCAGCCATGCTGCTTGCAACATGCTCTTACTTTAACTGATATTTCAGTGACTTGTTCAGTCACTACTGTCTGCAGTTCAGACAGTATGTTTTTTTAGCCTTGACAGAATGGCTAGACTAGGTAATCCACACAAACAGCTGCTGCATGCAATGTGATCTTTTCCCCAAACCTTTTTAGCAAAGACTTCTGAACTGTTCCTTAGTTTTGGATATGTTGGAAATATCCAGAAGCTAAAATCTCTCAATATGAATGTAATTAACACGTCAACTGTCTGACCATACTGCTTTTAGCTTGAGAAGCGTCCCAGAATTAACAAGAGCTGCATGTTCACAAAACCACTCCCTACTCAGAAAGCATTTATCAGCAAAATAACTGTTTCAACCCGCTTTCACAGAGTATTTGATTCTTGAATATCAGTGTTCTTGTCTGTAGTGAGAAGAAAGATGCTACTGATTTTTGTAGTGTGCGCTTTGCAAACTTCATCAAAGATAACATAATTGGGATTTTCATTGTGATTAATTTTATAACTTGAAATTATTTTGTTCTTTGTCAGTCATAGGCATTTGTGTCTAACGGAACCCCTATATGAGACCAAGTAATATTAAAGTAAGTGTTGCAAATATTGAAGATATAAAATAACATTAATAGATCAAGGCAGATTTTAAAAAATAACAGAAGAAATTAAATAAAGGGTCAGCCTTTAAAAAGGCCTATGAATATAAGGGAAAACACATTCAGAGGAAGGGAGGAATCTGGGTAACAGTAATTTTAAAGAAATCAAGAGGTGAGAGTGGACAGAAATTTAGACATGCATTGGGAACAGGATATAACATCCAAAAGGGAATGTAGCTGTGAATTGCATAGGCAATGGTAACATTCTCAGTGGGAAGGATGGCAAAAGTCTTTTTCTGAACATTTTGGATATTATTCCATTCACAACACTCCCCTACATTTTAGGAACTTATGTTCTGAAAAAAAAAAGGTGTATTGGAGAGCAGTGAGAGAACAATAAATACAAGGGGTGAAGAGAATTGTTTTTAATAGGTAAGATCAAGTACTAAATCTGTCAAAATTGATTAAGTGGAAAAAAGAAAAGGCCAGATGGATAAATATTTACAAGGTGTCTAATAGGAAAGGAATTATTTTAGGACAACCAAAATGCTAAGAAAAGGAAAGAAGGATGAATGTGAGAATGAGGTTTGTCAGACTATGAAAACCCTGTGGGATGAGAGAAAGATCATTCTCCTAGTAAGAACTTTAAATGAGATTGAATATTATCTTAGTGACCAAAGGGGCAGTCAGGAATATCAACTATTTTTGAGATTTTGTAGGCAAAGATCCAAATAAAATAATTTTATGAAGGCCTTAGTTATTGCTAAGCCACACACCCTTTCTTTTTCTCAAGATCTGTTTGCTAGTGGAGTCTCTTTCAGTGCTCTGCTATTGCTGATCGCACTGTAAGTTAATTAGGAAGGAGGTATACGGCTGAACACTTTATCCCCTAAATCTGTGCCTGCCCAGCATCCCTAAATAAAAGTAATGAGAACTGCTGTTGCATGGCAATAACACTACTTTGCACTATGTATATCTATATCGTGTGCTCTCCCCAGCAGTCTGCCTACTGCAAATACAATCCCTTAAGGAAACTGGACAGTCAGAACCACCTAGATAATGCCAGTAAACTAAACTTTTAGGCATTTTGTTGCTTTGATCCAGAGAAATGCATGTGCTGTGCTGTTTGCACCCTCAGAACAAATGGCAGCCTTGGGAACTAGCATGGATATTTAGACATGGTATTTAAATAACATAGGAAATTCCCACTGCTTAAGAAAAGACCAACTAAAACAAGAGTTTTCTTTCCCAGAAAGCTTACACAGGTATAATGAAGATTAGCAGGCATAACTGATATCATTTCTGTATCCTAGGGGATCATGAGAGTCATCTTTCTAATCACATCCTCCCTGTTCTTAATACTGATGAGAGTGAAAACGTTGCTGTGAAGTGTAAAGAGGCAATATAAACATATAGTGTAATACAAGCAACTGATTACAAACAAATAACTTCATTAAGCCATGTCTATAATAATTCCTCACTTTTATACAGCACTTTTCATCTGCAGATCTCAAAGTGATGTACAGATAGAAAAACACAGCAGGTAAAGTGATTTGTGTGAGGTCATTCAGGTAGACAATGTCAGCTCTGGGAATAAACCATGTTGAAGTTCCTCACTTTGCATTATAAATGCCCCTCCTGTGTAGTTCTGGAAAGGATCAGGCAGCAAGTCTTTGGAGAGGGAGAGTGTGTAGCTGGAGCTGAAATAAGCCTGAGTCATTATCATAAAACTACTGTGAATTAGAAAGGCCAAATTCCACCCTAGCGTGCAATCTCTCTTGCTGGATCTTTATATTTAAGCATTTCCAAGGTTTTCCTTTCCATGATGTCTGAGTACCAGCAAAATTACATCACACTAAAACAATCTCTTAAAATGATTCCTTACTACTTCCTATTAGCCCCAAGAGGCACCACAGACTGTTTTATTTTTATCACTTTTTTTTAATTGCACATAAACACTGGCCCTAATTCACTAATCATGGTGGAAAATGGAGGAAAGGATTATTACTACCTAAAACTACAGTAGTGCAGTGATGCCTCAGGCCTGGTAAGTACAAAAGTCAGCAAGAAAATATTTCAGTCTTGACTATGCATATAATAAAAAAAGTTTGGAAAAAAAAATCTGCAGGCATCCAACATCCCCAGTTCATAATAAGAGAAGCCAGGCAGATAATATCCAAAAACACTTAGTGTGATTAAAAAATAAAGGACAGAATATGAGATGAATCAAAACACAATATATAATAAATTCCAAAATTATAAATCCCATTATGCCTGAAATTTGGGAGGTAGAATACATCCTACAGATTCCTGGAAGGGAAAAAAAGGTGCTGGTCCTGAAGCCACAAGCCTAGAGGTCCTTGCTGGCTCAGCTACAGGCTTCCTCTGTAATCTCGGATATATTGCTTTACTTGTGTTTCCTCTCCCACATTGTGGGTGTGACTACATTGCAGTCAAAATGTGATATTAAAGCTTGTCAGCCCAACTATCTTAAACCAAGTTAACTTATGTACTGTTAGCAATGAAACCATAGTATGGAGTTGGGTACGGACTAAATTCTTAAGGATGGATAATGAAATTTGGGAAGAACAGAATCTGAACACTATCAGAGGAATGCCATTAATCTAGATTTCACATTATTCTTTATTTTCTGAAAGGATACTTTTAAAAAAATATTTTATGATTAATAGTGGGGAGTTGAGTCAGGAAAAAAAAGATTATGGTTGATGTTTTCAGAGTCATTCAAGGGATTTAGCCACATTCTTCACATTAATGTGAGAGCACTGCGCTGGGATACAGATCTTAAGAATGGGAGACCTGTTCCTGAATTCCATTCAAATCTTTGCTTATTGCTTATTGCTTATTGCTTATTGTTATGTCAAAGTCTGGCCAGTTGGTAAATATAATTGTATTAGGCTGTAATAATATATATATTTTAAGAAAACATGAAAAATCTGATCTACTTTTTTTTTTTTTTTTAATGAAAACATAGGAACAATATAACTTAGAGCTATAGATCAGTGTTAAAAGCAGTAACACAATCTGGTATGGCACTTCCCACCCCACCCACCCAGATAAATCACTCTTATGTATTCTTAAAACAGTATGATACTTAAAATACAAATAATGAATATTAGATGGAAATTATAGTTGCAAAGTACAAACTCACATAAGAGAGTTGCTTTATAAAGTATAGTGAGAGACAGGGTAAGAAGAAAAATCTTTATTAATGTAAGAAAGATACAGTGAAATATTTGGCGGACACATGTTTGGGATAAGAGTTGGGATGAGGAGCCAGATGCTCAGGTGGTAAATGTTGATGCAGCTCTGTTTAAATCAGTGAGGTCATCTACAGATTTTGCAGCTGGCTTTGATATGCATACAAAATTTGAAAGTTATCCAGACCTACCTGCCATCTACTCTCTGGAAACAAGGCTGGAAGTCTGGTGGGATAAGGATTCTCAAGGATGTCTCTTGTGTTTCTGTGGGCTAGAAGCATGGTGAAGACAAGTATTATTGTGGTTGGGACAGTATTTCTACATTTTCCTAGCCAAATGGGAAATCAAAATGTACGCTAAAAGCGATTACCTAACTTTGTAAGCTTTCAAGAAGCATTCTTATATGATTCAAGCTGTATTTTATATGAATCAGTGTTCCTCTCCCTACTTAAATGTAGGCATGTTATTTCTGTGGTCTGGAGGCTGAGATCAAATTTCAGCCATAATGAATTCAGCTGCCACATAGCTCATCAAAATTGCAGTTATAAATACCAGTGTTTTTCTTTTTCTGGAATGTAGACTGCATCATAGAAGGTCCTGCCAAAAGATGCAAAATTAGCACTGCAATGTATATACTCGCACAGCCTCCAGGGAAGAACAATTAGGGAATGAGGAATAAGAGGAGAGAGGAAGTTGTCACTGCCCAAATGACCAAAAGTCTAAATCATCTTTATATCCATCTCCTGCACTGAGAGATTTTGATTCTGCTAAGCCTTTGCACAGAGAAACCATGCATCAACCTTAAAGAAGTGCTACCAGTTTACATGTAGCAAGTTTTGAGTTGATTAAAATTTGCCCTGTGATGTTTATTTGTGTAATGAACACAGTGAAAAAAAAGCCAGTTTGCTTCTCTTTTTCTTTCTTCCTTAAAAAGCATATTACTGCTGTGTCTCTACAGAGCTTCTGCACTGAATGGATCAGGCTAGAGTTAGGACAGCTATCCAAATTCACTTGAGGCTGTCAACAAGAAACAGTTGTAATGTTTCTCTCCTGTTTACATTCTACCTGTGCTGGCTTGTATTAGAATTAAATCTCCATTAAATCTATGACAGGTGTAGTAAACATACTGTAAATAATACCAGGCTCAGCACTCGCACTATAGATGGAGGAGAGATAGGGGAAGCATGAGTGGATCAGACAGACATACCTGGAAGTGCAGTGCTATTGATCCTGCCTCCAGCTTAGGACTGGTCCAGGGACGGCTCAGATCTTCATTCCATTCCGTATGGAAATCAAATATACATTTCCTATCTGTAATTTCTGAAGCAGTAGCTTTACTTTGATAGGGATTTGAACTGTCTCCCAATTTGCATGAAAAATTCTGCAGTGTGCTCTGTTTAATCATGCTCAGAGATTTTTGTGAAATAACTGATTAGTTCCAATATCATTAGGAATGGTAGGGCTATGCTTTTACATGTAGAATATATAACTTTTCCAGATGCATAGACTTTTATAAAATGACCATCTACAACATTGATAGGGAAGGCAAGAGAATAGGGAAAAATGTTTATAAAGATTTTAACCTCTAGAAAAATAAAGATGTCTGTGAGTCCTCAACTCGGCTACTCAGTTTCCAGTCCAGATGGGAGACAGACTTACAGGGGACAGTTCCAGAAAGTTAGCACTAGCTGAAAGGCTATGAGGACTTTGATTTACTCACACTGTAGCTAATGGAAATTAGAGGCATGGGACACAATTTGTTGCATTTTAGGAAGAACAAATCTAAACTACAATTTGTCTGAAGATTTCAGATTCTTACTAAAAGTATTTGTGTAATGTCTGACTAGCCAAGTAGTTTCAATGTTAATTGAATTCAGCAGCTCTTAATGCAATCAGAAGGTAAAATAGTACAGATGCAAGGGTTCAAATATATTGTATAATCTCAGTGAATCAGAGGACTCAAGTTATTGAATATGAAGTAAAGTTATGTTTATCTCTACAATTATATTCCTTGCTTTTTCATGACTGTACTGGCCAGACTATGGAAATCCAACAAGCAATTCCATTATCTGGATTTTATCTACACCACAGAGACTTTTGTTTGGTTTTTGTTTTAAATAACTGGATGTTATTAAACTGGTTGAAAAAAATTATAATTTGTCTATTAAAAGTCACTTAATATTTTTTCTCTCCAAATCAAAGTAATTATAGGAAAATGTGAACATTTTGTGTGTCTGCCTGCTTTCCTTTCATAAGCAGTTATTTAAAACATAGAAGCTCTATGTGGTAATCCTGGAAGACATTTGATATGCTGCTACATAAATTTGTGATTGAGAAAACAAATCAGTGTGGCCCACAGTTTAAATTGGTTGACTGATAAGCATTAAACTACAACTGTAATCAGAGAATCACTGCTCCTTCTGAAGTCATTCTACAGTCTGTTCTTTATTCTTCTCTCATTAGACATCTTCTATCATTAACCTGAAGTTAAACATAACATTTCTACTGTTAAAATTTATAGCCCATGCAAATATTGGAGCAGCGATAAATGACAAAAAGAGAAATCATCGATGCAAATAAATTCTAAATTATTTGGTGCTGCATGAACTAGCAAGCCATATGTATACAGCCAAATATAAAATCATGCATGTATGAGAAGAGAACATAAGCCATATTTAAAGGAGATGGGGAGTCCAGTTTGGTAAGCAACTACTTAAAAAAGATACTACATGATCTTGGAAGAAAATCAGCTGTTGGGATAGACAGCAGCATCCAAGTTATCTGCCTGGGTAGACTGCATAACTTTTGTGAATGACAGAAAATAACTGTCTGAGCAGCCTACAGTTTATCTGCCTTTAAAAAGACACACACTGTGTGTAAAGCCAGTAACAGACTTCCAGTCATACTGAGATGCTGAACTGTACTGAATAACATACTGGAAACAGAATATAGTCTGGTAGCTGGAGAACAGCTTATTATCTTCCCCTGTCTCTGTATCAGTGCCAATTCAAAGGCATCTGGGCAGGCTAATAATACATATAGATTGTGTTCAGCTTTATAAAAGGACATTTCTTTCAGAAAACAGCTAGCAGAAGCAGCTAGGTTAATGGTATGGAACTTAGGAAGGTGCACTATTTTCATGGCCTGCATCAAATGTTTTGTTAAATTGTGGGCAAATCCCTGAGATTCATTCACTTTTATCTCATCCAACTCATGGCACTTAACAGAGTCTTCCCTGGAGTCCAGCTGCCCTACACCCCTCAGAGGGGTAGAGAAACAGGCTGTCCTGGATGATGATAAAACCCAGGTACATCTCAAGCACCTTCTGGCAATGCCTGACTTCCCCTCCTGAGGCCATTCTCATAAGGACTGAATTTCTGATGTAAGTGTCATGGCGTAAAAAGAGGGTAAATCTGCCCTGAGTTGCTGGCTGATTTTATTGCTCAGCTGTACAATGGAAATAATTGAATCTGATAAGGCAAATGTGAAGATACAACAGAGAGTGTGCTCAAATGTTGTAATAGATGTTTTACATGACCTTAAAGTATGAAAAAAATCTGAAACAAATTATTTACATATCTTTCATTAGTCCATCACAGAACCATTTGGATTCCAACACAGCTGCAATTTTTTTCAGCTGTTCCCTCTCCTTTTTTTTTCTTTTTATCTTTTGTTTGTATTTAATGCATTTTCAGGGATAACTTTTAGCTAAAGATGTATTATTCAAGAGTAATAAATACAAATTGAATAACCTTTTTTTTCCAATGAACCCCAGGAACTGTTCAGGTTCTCTTGTCTCCATTTTAAAACCTCCACCCTAGGAGTATATGCAGCACATGCGAAGAACATCTGGATTATGGGTAATTCTGAGCCATGTATAAAGCTTCCAGATTTGCACATTTGGCAGCTGGGAGTAGGATTCCCTGTTTGTACTGTGTCCAGTCCTTCAGTTTTTCCTCCTCAGAGGCCTTGAATCTGTAGACACATTTAGCAAGCAGGTCCTTTTGTCTACATGAAGCTTTACTGATTTCAGAGAATCTCACCCAAGAAGCTAGGCAACCTGCTCATCACTGAAGGATAAGAAGCTTTTGCTACCTTCAATATTTCAGCTGCTAAAACACAAACAGATGCCTAAGTGCCTAATTCCTACTGAAACCAAGAGAGAGAGGTGCTTAGGAAAGTAGTTAGGTGCCCAAATGGTGGCAAGAACAAACCCTTTCAATTCCTGAGATGTGGCCCCCTGTACATTACTACACCCCATGAAGGCTGCCTTACACAAGGCTGTCACCTCTGTCTTACACATGCCATGGGGTGCTGACTGCTATGAAGTGTAGGACAAGGCCTCAAGGACAAGAGTCCAAATAATGTTAGCCTTATGAATAGAGACTTGTTAGAACTTGTAGGGCACAAGCCCTGGGAACAAAGGAGCAAGCTAACTGCAGACTCTTGAGCTGTTGCAGTTGAGATGGCAACCAGACGGACAAAGAGGAACAAGTAGCCAGATAAGAGAACGGATAGTGCCGATAAGGAACTTTATTAATCAAGAAAGTCACATAGGAAGAAACCCCCTAATCTTAGAATAGAAATTGTTGCTATGAGAAGGTAAACTAATCATTTCCTATTGTTTAAATGGTGTGTCTTAAATGTCAACCAATGTGGTTCAAGCTCAAGATTTAACCAATCAGTGTGCAATATGTAGAAGGTAGAAATGTATATAAATGTAAGAAAATCATTAATAAATGGACAACTTGCTTGCACCAAGCTGCATCCCATCTCTTCATTCGCTGCAAATTGGTGACCCCGACGTGATCCGGTGAAGGATCTGACGTGAAGGGGATCTCGAATCGCCTATCTGAGCGACATGCAGCGAATCCCACAGAACTTTGAATGATCTGCTGAAAGGAAGCGGGAGCCGGCCGGCCTGAAATCTCTCCGGAGTTGAGAGGTGAGCTGTGGGAAATCCGTAATGGGGAATCAGGCTTCGTCCCCAGAAAGAGACGTTTATGAGCTTATGAAAGGTCTCCTTAATAAACATAAGAAAAGTATTTCTGGACAAGACCTTAAAGCAATGCTCAAATGGGTGCAAGTAAATATGCCCGCAGTGACTGCATCTACAGTTTTTACGCGGGAACTTTGGGACGAAACAGGGGTGAAATTGTAGGATTCTGCGACAAAAGGCAATACTGAGTCCCACTGTCTGCTCTCTTCATGGAGAGTTATTTTTGAGACTATGAAAGCACAGGAAGAAAAGGCAGAGGAAGGAGAGGAGGAGGAATCGCAAGCTCCTATAGCTCTTTCTTTACCAGCCTCTAAGTCACAGTGCTCTAGACCCCTGGGTGTCAATGCAGTGGAGTATCCGCCAGAAGAAGATCCCTTTGACCCAGGACCGATAGACCCTGAACAAGAACCTGATTTATACCCTCCTGATCTACTGATGTGTGGGCAAAAATAAAGAAACAAGCCTTAAAGGAGGGGGTTTTAGAAATGGCTAAAACTATAGTTGCTCCGGTCTTGTATTCTCAGGGTCGGGCAGGGGGAGCACGATGGGAGGCTCTTTCTTTTTCGGTTGTTAAAGAACTGCGCCGCACAGTTACGGAACATGGTATTTCTTGTCCCTACTTTATAAGTCTGTTATCTTCTGTGTTTGATACTTATATCATGACTCCTCATGATTTGAAATCTTTAGCACGATTGTTACTAACCCCGACTCAGTACACGTTATGGGAATCGCATTGGAGAGGGGGACTGCAAGCACTCCTGCTCACGTACGTTAATCATAATGATGCTGCATTAGCTGCACTAACAACAGAACATCCTACAGGCACCGGTGCACATGCTGATCCTGTAGCGCAAGCGCAAAACTGCCCCCATGCGGCTCTCGAGGCAATTAGAGAAGAGGCGAAAAAGGCTTTTTTCCAGGTCCCTGACTTACAAAAACCACAAAAAGCTTTTACTACCATCACTCAGGAGCCTCGAGAACCTTATATGCAGTTTATTGATAGACTAAAACAGGCTTTGGAACGTCAAGTAGATAATGCGGAAGCGCGGGATATATTGCTAACAAAACTAGCTGTTGAAAATGCTAATGTTGATTGTAAAAGGCTACTGAAGTCTCTCCCTAACCCGAACCCCACTCTGGTGGAAATGGTGGAAGCATGTAACCGAACCGGTACAGTTGACCACAAGTTTGAGGCTATGGCTGCTGCTTTTGCAGCGATGCATGGTGTGGGAAATTGCTATGGTTGTGGTAAACCTGGTCATCTGAAGAGAAATTGTCTTGCTCGGGTTGTGGGGAATAAACAACAACCTCCTGGTCCTGGAGTTTGTCTGAAATGTCGGAAAGGGCGTCATTATGCTAATCAATGTCGATCTAAGTATGACTTCCAGGGACAACCGATACAGGGAAACCGACCGCGGAGTGCCGGGCAGCAGCGCGCGCAGACACAAGTGTCACAGCTGACATTTCAACAACCTCGGAGAGAAGTACCAACACCTCGAGTCTCTGTCCAGCAACCTCAGGCAGCACCGGATTGGACCTGGCAACCTCCCACACAGTAACGCTGCTCGATTCCTCGGTTCATTTATTATCAACAAATGTCAAAGGACCATTACCCCCCGATACACAAGCTCTATTAATTGGCAGATCTTCCACAACATTTTCTGGTCTCTTTGTTTTACCAGGTGTTGTTGACTCTGACAGTGTGGACGAAATCAAAATCATGGCATGGACTCCATTTCCGCCTTGTACGATACCTCAGGGTAGTCAAATAGCGCAATTGACTCTGATTCCGGCAAGGGTAAGCTCCCTTATCACTGATCATCCTCCACAGAGGAAAGGAGGTTTTGGATCCACAGGGTTGCCTCACATTTTGTGGGTACAATCCATTTCTCCACAGCGACCTATGTACCCTTATTTACAATGATCAACAAATAGTACTAAATGGAATCATTGACACTGGAGCTGATGTCACAGTAATTTCTCAAGCTAAATGGCCTCCACAATGGCCATTGACTAATGTCTCTCAGACACTGGCTGGGATAGGCGGGACCGGTAACAGTCGTCAGAGTTTGGAACTAATTCAAATTCGGGGACCAGAGGGACATGTGGCTTCTGTTAAACCTTTTGTGCTACCTGTCCCTATGGTTTTGTGGGGACGCGATGTATTGTCACAATGGGGAATGTCTATCCGAACCCATTTTTAGATGGGGCCATTGAAGTGCGCGACACCCTAAAAATAACCTGGAAATCTGATGTTCCTATTTGGGTGGATCAGTGGCCCCTTCCTCTGGAAAAACTTCACGCACTTCAAAATTTAGTCTCAGAACAACTGTCCAAAAGACACACTGTACCTTCTACTAGCCTCTGGAATTCACCTGGTTTTGTTATTAAAAAACAAACTGGCAAGTGGCGCTTGCTCCATGATCTCAGAAAAATTAATGATGCTATGGAAGGTATGGGAGCCCTCCAACCCGGGCTCCCGTCCCCCACTATGATCCCTCAACATTGGCATCTGACTGTCATTGATCTTAAAGATTGCTTTTTCAGTATCCCATTGCATCCAGATGATGCCCCAAAATTTGCTTTCTCAATTCCAAGCGTTGACATGCAAGCCCCGTTGCAGAGATACCAGTAGGTTGTACTGCCACAAGGTATGAAAAATAGTCCTACAATGTGTCAATGGTATGTTGCGAAAATACTTAGTCCTGTCCGAAACACTATGCCTAGTGTGTTGTTGTATCATTATATGGATGACCTTTTGGTGGCAGCACAACATCATGAGGTCATGGAGAAAGCTGTAGGCCTTGTCACAGATGCCGTCTCTGTATAGCACCAGAAAAGGTCCAAAAGTTTACCCCTTGGAAATATCTGGGATGGCGAATAAGGGCACAAACTATTGCTCCTCAACCCTTGCAGATCAATACCAATGTAAGAAACCTGCATGGTGCACAAAAATTACTGGGAACAATAAATTGGGTTCGACCTATTTGGGAATTTCTAATACATACCTGGGTTCTCTGTTTGAACTACTAAAAGGGGACACTAATCTTTGTTCTCCACGTAATCTTAACTCTGAAGTGGTTACACCTTTACAAAAGGTTGCCTCAGCTATTGCTTCTCGACAAGCCCATTGATGGGCTCCTGAACTACCTTTTTACTTGATTATTTTAAACCCTGCTCGACAGCCTCATGCCCTGATATTTCAATGGGACCTTCAGAACTCAGACCCCTTGTTAATTATTGAATGGATCTTTTTACCTAACCAGTCTACAAAAACTATTTTGACACAACATGAAATGTTTGCCTTTCTGATTGTTAAAGCTAGATCACGCCTGTTAACCTTATCAGGGAAGGATTTTGTCTGTATTTGTCTACCAGTAACAACAGAATACTTACAATGGCTTTATCAGCAATCAGACACCTTTGTTATGGCGCTTGCCGACTATACAGGTCAAATAACTACTCATCTGCCTTCACACAAACTGTTTAATATTGACTTTCATCTGATGTTGAAACCCAAAAGAAGCGAACAACCTTTACAGGCACTTACTGTGTTTACAGATGGATCAGACAAATCACATAAATCTGTTCTTTTATGGTGGGATGATCAATGGAGACGATGGGACTCGGACATAGAGACAGTCTCCGGTTCACCTCAGATAGTAGAACTGAATGCAGTTGTTCGCGTTTTCCGAAAATGGAATGTACCACTCAACCTTGTTACTGATTCAGCTTATGTTGCAGGTATTGTTACACGAGCTGAAGCTTCTGTGCTGCGGAGTGTTTCACATTCACAACTTTTTACCCTGTTACAGGAACTTATTTTCCTTTTGGACTCCCGATCTGTGCCTTATTTTGTTATGCATATTAGGTCTCACACCTCATTACCTGGTTTTCTTACAGAAGGTAATCAGCGAGCTGATCTGTTGACTTATCAGTTCAAGTATTGCCAGACCGAATTGCACAAGCTAAACTAAGTCACTCTTTTTTCCATCAAAATGCTGGAGCTCTTAAACGACAGTTTGACCTTACTTCTCAACAAGCGTCAAATATTATTGCTGTCTGTCCTGATTGTCAAAAACATTCTTTCCCATTGATTGCTGCAGGAGTTAATCCCAGAGGATTACAAAGCCTACGGCTAGGCAAACAGATGTTACACATTATTCAGAATTTGGTAACCTTAAATATATCCACTCCTCCACTGATACATTTTCAGGTGCCTTGTTTGCCTCTTGTCACACAGGAGAAAAGGCACGAGATGTTCGTAGACATTTAATGCGTGCTTTTGCTACTTTGGGTATTCCCTCAAAGATAAAGACAGATAATGGCCCAGCTTATGTTTCAACTACTATAAAAACCTTTTTGGCCCTATGGGGTATAACTCATGTTACTGGCATTCCTCATTCCCCCACCGGTCAATCTCTCATTGAACGGCCTCATCGGTCTCTAAAACGTCTATTACAACAACAAAAAGGGGGAATGGGAATGGCTATTCCGGAGGAACGCTTACAGAAAGCATTGTATGTTTTTAATTTTTTAAATTGTTCTTTAGTAGATAACAACCCACCAATAGTTCGACATTTTACTGCAAATACCTCCTTCGAGGCACGGGTTAAAGCCCCAGTATTGGTTCAAGATCCAGAAACAGGTAAAATTATGGGACCATATCCTCTTGTTACATGGGGAAAAGGTTATGCTTGTATCTCCACAGAAAAAGGACCCAGATGGATCCCAGCAAAGAATGTAAGACCTTTCCGTGAACCTTTACCGCAGACAACTGATACCGACACCGACCCTACAGAATGAAATAAAAACTGTGTGAGGATTTTTGTTTTGCATTAATGTCAGATACCCAAATTCAGGATATAGAATCTAGATTTCGCTTTTTACAGCGCTTAGAACGAACACTATCACCCTGGATCAAACCACTTAACAAAGGTGCACTGACGGCACCGCTAGCAGATATTATCTTCCCTTACATCGACTTTCAACGGCACTGCCATGCACCAGATTGGACAGCATCTCGATTTCTACAGTTATGTTGCTATGAACATGGACCATTCTGTCGACCGTGGATCAAGATTCATTGTGAACTCTGTGATCAGGATCGCTGGCGAGTTGTAAGACTAAGGGACAGATGGGGTCATTGGATGTGTTCTGGGTGTAACAATCAAATATTAAGGTTTAATCATATACAGTGGGCTGAACGTTTTATGGGAAAACCTCTTTTGGAAATAGAGGGAGTTATAGGATTAGGTTCTGAGATTTTGCCAAACTTAGTTTTTGCAAATTTTTTATCATTGATTGAAAGCCTAGAAGTACCGGCTATTGCATGGTTGTTGTTTCAATATATTATATTAGCAAGCAGAATTTATATTATTAACAAGAACATTATTGTAGGATTAGAGTGTGGACAATCAATTGCAGTGCCTCGGTTGTGGACAGTACGACCAGAAGAATGGCTGGTTGTAAAACATCGATGGAAAAAGAAAAGGAGAAACAAGCATTGTCATTAATATGGATAATGATGTTCACATCTGGACCTTGGCCTATTGAAGGTAGCTCTTATCCCCCTTTTCTACCAAAGGTAAATGTTTGGGTCACGTTGGCGAACTTGACCGGACAGGATACTCTGTGTCTTGCTATGGCCACTCCAGATCAGCCTTTTTCCACGTCTTGTGGGCTTACCATTAAATGAATGGCCTATACCTAGGGACCTTCAAAGTCTTTTTCCACCCAAAAACGTATCAAAAAATGTGACAGATAATTGGGATGTATGGACACCCCATCTCCCACTGGCCACTTTGGAACCACAGGAAATTGAACTCCTCGGTTCTGTAAAAATGGATTTTTGCATAAAATTTAACTACACGGGAAAGAATCAATCTAGGGCATGGGACGTTTCCCCTATTCATCCTGGTTTTAGAAATGCAAGTATCTGGTGTAATTGCACTCTTAACAACTTGTCTAAATCTAGCAATGCTCCGCTCTCACTACCTGCTGGAATATTTTTTATTTGTGGGGATCGAGCATGGCCTGTCATTCCTTCTCATATAAAAGGAGGTCCGTGTAGTTTAGGGTGACTTTCCGTCCTGACTCCTAACACATCTATGATTTTACAACATCGCTACTCTCGAAGGACAAAGCGTGGCACTCATGCATTTGCCCCCGATTGTGATGATAACATGCAATTTTGGTCCTTTGGCCAGCGCTTTACTGCATCTCTTTTGTTGCCTGGAGCTGCTGCAGGAAATGCTCTGGCAACATTAGATAAGCTTGGCTGTTGGCTTGCCAAACAAACTAATGCCACAAGCAGTGCCCTGTCTGGTCTTTTATTAGATGTTGATAGTGTTCGCCACGCGACATTACAAAATAGAGCTGCAACAGATTTTTTGCTTCTGGCACAAGGTCATGGTTGTGAAGAGTTTGAAGGGATGTGTTGCATGAACCTTTCAGATCATTCGGAATCAATTCATGCTAGCATCCAAAGACTGAAAGATGGAGTTTCTCATCTTCAACAAAGTGATACTTGGGATTGGTTAGATAAACTGTTTAGTGGTTGGGGCATTTCAGGAAGGTTAAGAAGTTTAGTGAAGACAATTATATATGCTTTAGTTGCTTTTTTGTTTGTTCTATTACTTATACCTTGTCTTTTACAATGCTTATGAAAATTAACAACTCGTTCAATTTCAAGAGTTCTTTTTGTGCAACAGGAAGGGGGAGATATAGGACAAGGCCTCAAGGACAAGAGTCCAAGTACTGTTAGCCTGATGAATAGAGACATGTTAGAACCTGTAGGGCACAAGCCCTGGGAACAAAGGAACAAGCTAACTGCAGACTCTTGAGCCATTGCCTTTTAATTTGGTAGATCTTTACTCAGGGAAAGGCAGCTCCACTGTCTTTCAGGGTCACTGTGTATTTGACCTTTGCAAATGGAAAGTTCATAACCTTACAGGTGTGGGCAGTTCTTGCTCCAGGAGAAAAGTTATGAGCTACTCATTGATGCTAAGAGCATATGATCTCCCTCATATGATGTTGTCTTGTTATCTGACAAGACCAATTCCCCCCATTCCCATCTATGTACTGCCTGATGACTCAGGATGCTCTTGCCTGCCACCTCAGCTCCCATGCCTGAAATGCAATGTGGGCAACAGAGCAGGGACCTGATGCTTTCAGTCTCTCCATGCAATGTGCCTAATTCCAACAGGACAGAGACTACAAAAATCCACATAACAAACCTAAAGGAAAACTGAAGCCAAGCAGTGACTGGCTGTTCCTTTGGTCTCCATTTCAATCAACAGTAGGGTAAAAGCATATATAGACTGTGAAAGAAGGATTACTCACTATTAATTTTAATACTATAATTGTACTCCTCTGCTGAAGTAAAATACTTGATTGTTCCTAAGTACTGTCAATCTGGGCAAAATAATCCAGTAAACAGATACACTTTGCCTGTGTTTTAGTTATTCCTTAACTATGTCCCTCTAGACTGAGAACTACAGCATCAATGCAAGGTCAAGTTATAGCTGAGTCAGTCTGTTAGTGTGACATGGCAGCCCACGTATCTGCTAAAGAAAGTAGTGTAATAGTTAAAGCTGAAAATCATTTGGTAAATATGTAGACCTTGCAACTAGTACTTCAACACTTGCAGATAACAGACTGACTAACAAGGACACTGTCTGCACGTGTATATACAGAATGCATAGCTAAGTTGTAAGCAAGAATTTTGTTGTCTGCAAAATATACTACCCGTGAAGAGAACCAGTACAATCTGGCTCTGCGGTTGCTGATATGGACTAAGCATTTTTGTGTCAGATGGAAAAGTACATCTTGAAGAAGACTGTGAGTCTTCCTCCCAGAGACCCTGGCCCACGACCACCACGTGTCAATGGGCCTGCACCAGAGGGAGATTTAGGATAATGAGTTCCTGGAACTAATTGTAATAACTCCACCTTTTCTTGGGAATCTAATTAATATGTATGCTTCTGTGTAATAAATATCTGCTTACTTAACCCCTCGGTGTGCAAATTAGGAGGAGCAATCCCCCTTGCACCCAGCACCGCAATAAACATACCTGCTTTACAACTCTCCGTGAGTTATAGAGTTTGATTCTGCACATCAGTAGCCAGGGAAAAAGGGCTCGGCCTTCATTCTTTACTATCTGCAGGCATTTAAAATATGGAGTACCTGTCTACATCAGGGAGAGCTGCATCATACAGGGTGGACACACGGGAATATTTTGCCTTAATTAAGATATTTTAAGATCCAAATCTGGAAGTTGGATTATCACATCTGGGTATTCTCCATAAGGGAGTTAATATTCTGGGGTGGATCAAAGGCAGCAGATAGTATGACAACATGACACATTGCATGCAGTACAGCACAGGGAAGGGCTCTTGCCATTAGACAACCAGTGGAGGTGTGCCCATCTCTCAGTCACCAACCTTACCTTCAAGAGAGAGGTTGGAAAAGCTGTCATTTGAAGCACATGTACTGTAGCTTTTAAGCTTGTCAGTTCATAAAATGGCACTGCTGAACTCAGCTGAGGGATTTCCACTTCTGTTTTCTTCATTAAGAAAATTAAGCAATAAATAATTAAATATTAATTTTGAAAATTATCATAAATCAGTACTAAAATGGAAAACACATTTTTGAAAGGTACCATTAAAATTTGCCATTTGTGACAGTGATAATGATGCAGTGTGTCACACTGAAATACCACAAAATGTTTGCTCCCAGATCTATTAACGTTAACGCTGGGTGGGATTCAATGAGAAATGCCTGGCTTAGGAATTGCCTGCATCTTAGTCAGTGACTCAGGAGGGGTGATCCTGTCCTTCTAAAATAATTGCCCACATTCCCATAAAATCAGTGGAGAAAGCTGGATTCTTGAAGACATCTTTTGAGATTCAGTCCAACTAAATTAGCTGTTTCTGTCTCCACTGATTATGTAGAGACTATAAGCATGTGGTTTTGTGGGAGCTGTTTCCAGAGAGAGGAAGGGCCATCAGGAAGGTCCTGGGTCCTTGTCTGAGTGGTTTAAGTCACAATTCCCATGGCTCAGGCAAGTCACTTACCTAACAGGTAAGTGCACTCTCCAACTTGCAAAAAATACAAAAGAGAGAGAGCCAAAAGAACAAATGGCTCTCCCCTCAGAAGGGACAGACTAGGGCCTGATCTTCTGGCCCCGTATATGCATTTTCAATTTTGACAGAAGAACATTGCACCCAAATTTCTATGTATTCAAATGGTTCGCATCTTGTCAGGATCAGGAGAGCATAAGAACAATTTCCTAAGCAAGAGGTCACTGTAGAGCAGGGGTCCTCAAACTTTTTAACCAGCATGGATGAAGTGGCAGGCAGTCATCTGCGGCTGCTTGGTTTGGGCGGGGTCTGTAAATACCATGGGGTAGAGTTTTTGGTTAATTTTAGGGTGAATTATTCTTAAATTCTTTTCTAATTTTGGATATTTTATTTACTTATCTTTATACAGATAAGATTTTCAGCATGAGCTGCTTAACTGGGACACACTGGAAGTTTATAATCTTTCATACTTCTTACTTTTTCTTGAATAAATAATTTTTTTCCTCCCCAATGGCATCTAATATTGTGTCCATATATCTTTCGAGTTCCATTAATTAGGTCTGTATTGTATTACAGCTTTCAATGCTCAGAGCTGATTCTTTTGCTATTACTCATGTTAGATGTCACTTTACTCCATGTTCAATAGGAGTGCTTTAGATACTAAATATGACAAATAACAAAATCTTGCCAAATAAAATTTAATTAACATGAAAACTAGACAGTTACCATGAAATGTACTGAGGACCATAAACAGTACAAAGGATAGATCAGACTATGAATATTCAAAGACCTTGACACTTCCTGGTATAACTTATAAACTATGTTTAAAATCATCCCACTAAATAAAGTTGTGCAGTTGTGATTTTCTTGTTAACATCATTGGATCTGTAAAATGTTCACAAAACCTCCAGGCAGCAGGGATATGCTTTTCTGAACTATAAACACAGAATTCAGAGAAGCTCTATGACAAAAAATCAGAAAGTATTTTAGATCAGTTCCCCTGATCACTGCTCTTGATTTTTACCTAGAAACTGTCTTAAAATGATTTGGTTGTATGTATTTTAAGGAATATTAATAAAATTATTTCATTTTGCATTTACTTCACACTAGGCTTTTGCTTTAACTCAGAACTTGTATAATACAAGTAAAAATTTTTAGATCAATCCTTCAAGAAACTGAGAAACTGACAGATTTATCACTGCTCTAACCACAACTCTTGATGAAAGAAGAAATAACAGCTTATTTGTGTCATCACTAAAGTGGCTCTCTAAATTATTGTCCTGGTTTCAGCTGGGATAGAGTTAATTTTCTTCTTAGTAGCTGGTGCAGTGCTGTGTTTGGGATTTGGTGTGAGAACAATGTTGATAACACACTGATATTCTTAGTTGTTGCTGGGTGATGTTTACACTAAATCAAGGACTTTTCAGTTTCTTGGGCCCTGCCAGCCAGAGGGCTGGAGGGGCACAAGAAATTGGGAGGGGACACAGCCAGGACAGGTGACCCAAACTAGACAAAGAGGTATTCCATACCATATGGTGTCATGCTGAGTGTATAAACGGGAGGAAGAAGAAGGAAGGAAAGGGTGGGGGGATATTTGGCATTATGGCATTTGTCTTCCCAAGTAACCATTTCGTGTGATGGAGCCCTGCTTCCCTGGAGATGGCTGAACACCTGCCTGCCCATGGGAAGTAGTAAATCAATTCCTCGTTTTCTTTTACTTGTGTGGGAGGCTTCTGCTTTACCTACTAAATTGTTCTTATCTCAACCCTTCAGTTTTACATTCCTTTCTGATTCTCCTCCCCAGTCCTCTGGATGAGGGGAGAGTGAGCGAGCAGATGCGTGGTGCTTGGTTGCTGGCTGGAATTAAATCACGACAGTCCTTTTTGGCACCCAACATGGGGTTCAGAGTGTTCAAGGTAACAGATTTGACTGAAATGTACTAGTTTGAATTTATAGCTGTTATAGCTGTTAAACTATTAAGGGGCAGGTTTCTGCGCTTGCCATGGGGCTTAGTTGCCTTACTGTGCATTAGAGTCTAGTGCTCGTTAGTGGCTGCTTCTTGCTTTCACTGCTTGCTGTACTGCTTATCATCTCACTGTGCTGTGCCTGGGAGCATTTTGATAACAGCAGTGGTGATGTGCCTGGGCTGGCAGGTGGCCAGGGCATGGCTGCTGTTTCTGTGCTGCTGTACTGGACAGGCTGGAACTCCAGTATGAGATTGAGTCAAAGGGACTGTGACCTGTGGATGAGTCCACGTGGGAGCAGGACACCCCAAAGCCCCCGTGGCCATGAATAAGCCCATGCCTGAGCAAGTGTATCTCAGAGTGTCTGTGACCATGGTTATGTCTGTGCTGCAGCAGGTATGCCTCTGAAGGGATTGTGGCCCAAGGACAGGTCCATGCTGGAGAAGGTACACCTCAAAGCATCTGTGTCTGTGGATAAGTCCATGCTGCAGTAGGTACACCTTGAAGCATCAGTGGCTGTGTGTGAGGTCATGCTGGAGCACCCCAAAGTGTGTGGCCATGGATAAGCCCATGACAGAGCAGGTACGCCCCTGGAGGGACTGCAGCCAGGGGTAAGGCCATGCTGGAGCTGATTCACTTCTGAAGGGACTGTGGCTGTGGGTAAGGCCATGCTGGAGCAGGTCTATGGTCACAGCCCCTGGATGGGGAGGTGAGTGAGCAGCTGCATGGTGCTTGGTTTCTGGCTGGGGTTAAACCACAACAGCAGGATTCAAAAGGCTTAGACTCTGTGACAGGTCAAAACTGCTGTAGTTACATAAGGCAGACAGATTTCCTTTTTTTAAGAGCAAAAGTATAGATGCACATTTCAGATACAGAGCTGACCACTAACTTATGACCACAATGAAGAATCTTCCCTGTGGTTACATTATTCCATGTTTGTCTACCCTGGGGTTTCTTGGACCTTTTCAGAGGCTTCTGGTGGAGTTGATCTCTGTCAAAAATACTCTACTGCACTGAGGCACCAGCCCACTCAGTATCATCATTTCTGTGTCTCAGATAAAGAACTGAAATTTATTTACTTTCCTTTACCCTTTATCTTTGTGTGTGAGAGAGAGAGGAACAAATAAAAGAGAGAAAAAAATCATTATCTTTTATGTTTTTACATTTCAAAACAGAACTGTTACAAGTGAAATATCTGTGATGGGAATCTTAATGGTGGCAGAGATCAAAAATAATCTTCCAGCGGTAGTATTTATGGTTCCAGTTTTAGTTTCAGTAGATAGGAAATTTGTTCCAGCATCATAAGCTTGCTTCCATTTATTGCCTGTTGCAAGCACTGGCACATACTTTTAGTGTGAATATTGTGGATACAGTCTGTGAATACATGTTGGTACTAGTTCCCTTGCAGCCACAGAAACACCTGCCTCCAAGTTAATTTATAATCTGCACCTATTTCCATGGACCACTTTAAAGTTTATTGAAAAAGGTCTTGACAAACCATATAGGAAAGATTCTGTTCATTCTCTTCCTCTTTCACACAACATAAGTTTTGCATTAATAAGTCACATTTTTATATCCAACTTTATAGATGGTTAATAATATGTAAAGATATTTAATATGCAAGATCATGGGTCAAATATTTCTCACTCTACTCATGTGAGTAGTCCCACAAACTTTATTTATACAACTAGTCTAAGGAAGAGAGTCATGCTTTACCTTCTCTAAAATTATTCTGCAGCATTATGAAGCAGCTCTCACCATTACTTATTCTCATTAACTCTGAAGCACAATGTATGTTCTGCTCTTGAGCTCTTCAGACTAAATCCTGTAAGATGGAGAGTTGTCCACATATAAAAAGAAATCTGATAATGCAATAGGATGCCCTGTTTTTTCTCATATGATTCAGTATAGTAAAATATCACATTCCCTTTATGTTTTCTGGGTTTAATGTATTCAATGTCATTCTACCTAGAAATTATTATGAAAATCCATTCAACCACTATTTCCTTAACAATGTTTTTTTTTCTTTTGTTTATAAATGACTGCAAGGAACAGGTCTGTAAATGAGTCATTTCTTTTGACACTAGTGTATCCAGATGGCATACTGTATCTTGGCCCTGAACTAGACCTAGGTAGTTTGCTTTTGTATAATTATCATGTAAGTAATCAGGAAGTGGAATCTCCTGGGATGTTTATAAATATCATGAAGAGTCATTATTAAAAGTACCAGGAGCAATCCTGTAAAAGATATGTCACATGGTCTGGAAAGCACAGAGGAGAAGTTCAGGTTGTACTAGTTTTTCTCCACTAACTTGCATAGGAAAAAAAGCATGCCATAAACTACAGAGCAACATAAACAACTCATTCTGATTCAAATCTGGATCCAAACTGGAAGTGCCTTGGATTTAGCATTTAGCATTGAGCCCATCTCAACACAGAACAGCAGAAAGTTTCCACAGCATTTGCCGTTTTATTGGAAAACAGCAGATGGTGCTTCCATAAGGCCCTTTACAAGTTCTGCTTAATGAAATATATAGGTGGCTAGATCATACTAAAATGTTAATTATCATGCCTGGCTATGTATTGCACCTGTAAGGTCTGCTCATTGACCAAATTTCTTGCATATTTTTAATTGATGACTTACCCATAAAATGGGTAACTGTCAGAAGCTTCACTGTTATGTCTCTACAGATGACAGTAGGTACACAGTCTGTCATTCTACATCCCCCAAAGCTTGAACCAGTGATAAGAACAAACCGTATAGCTACTTTGCAAGATTTCCTTGAAACCTAAAAATACTAACTTACTTAAGTATCCTGGTTTCAGCTGGGATAGAGTTAATTTTCTTCTTAGTAGCTGGTGCAGTGCTGTGTTTTGGATATGGTGTGAGAACAATGTTGATAGGACACTGATGGTTTTAGTTGTTGCTGGGTGATGTTTATACTAAGTGAAGGACTTTTCAGTTCCTTGGGCCCTGCCAGCCAGAGGTCGGGGGGGGGGGGGGGGGGGGGCACAGGAAACTGGGAGGGGACACAGCCAGGACAGGTGACCCAAACTAGCCAAAGAGGTATTCCATACCATATGACGTCATGCTGAGTATATAAACTGGGGGAAGAAGAAGGAGCGGAGTACATTTGGCATTATGGCATTTGTCTTCCCAAGTAACCGTTACATATGATGGAGCCCTGCTTTCCTGGGGATGGCTGAGCACCTGCCTGCCCATGGGAAGTGGTGAATGAATTCCTTGCTTTGCTTTGCTTGCAGCTTTTGCTTTACCTATTAAATTGTTCTTATCTGAACCCTTGAGTTCTACATTCCTTTCTGATTCTTCTCCCCATTCCTCTGGGTGAGGGGGAAGTGAGCGAGCAGCTTTGTGGTACTTAATTACCAGCTGGGGTTAAACCACAACATTAAGTTAGACTGCGGGACAAAGTCCTGTGCAATCCTGGAATAAGTATCCCACCTGAACAGGAAAAAGAGCTGTGGGAATCAAACAGCAGGCTTGGGACAGATAACAACTGGTGCTAGCACTGATGTGTTTAGGAGTAAAAGTATCAAAAGCAGAGGTGCAGCTGTTTGCACAGCCACCATCTATCTTGATTTCAGGGCCAGCAAGGGAAGTTACTCCATGCCTCCACTTACTTGGCTTGTACCCTCACCTACAGATACCTGTCCTTCTCCCTTTTCCTTCTGCCCCACAGTTGGCAGAGGGAAACAGTCACAAGGCAGAAGGCTTTTGTGTCCTCTTTCAGCATGTGCTACCAGAACTGTTAGGATGTGACAGAAGAGATCATATGCTGTAGAGGGACAGTATGTTCCTCCTCTCCCTAGAGGCAGGCTCCCTTTCCACCCCCAGTGCAGCACACAGGTGGGTCCTCCCTCATCTAGTTTATCAGACAGCCAATCCGAGCACTGGTGACTGCATTATCCCTGCAGCTACCTGGTGCATATTCTGTATTTGACAGCAGAGCTTCAAAATAGGCCAGGACCAAATATTTCATTCATAATTGCACTCATATTACAACATGCAGATATATTAGCATTACTGTAAATTTACAGTGACCTAGGACAAAACAAACTAAATTAGTTTCTCAGAATGACACATGAAAGACCAACTGCTATGTTCTAGCAAGTTCCATCTTTCTCCTTTGCAAATTAACCTTACCAGTACAATGTCAGTCCATTTATATCCAATATCTTATTCCTTAGCAGTGGATTCCTGAAGGTATTCTTGCAAAATGCTTAATAGCCTAAGGCCTGGGAGAAATAAAAACTGTTTCTTTTGTTCCCAGATATTTCTGATGGGATGAATAATCCCTTTAAATCTGACAGCAGCTAATATACCCAGTCAGTGGTAACTATTATTTCCTGAAAGCAACTGATCTGTGTACCTCAAATTTTGTCTTACCTTAGAGATACCTAGGGAAAGGAAGCCACTCCATGAACAAAATAAGATGTCATCATAGTTTGAAAAGGTTATCTGGTGAAAATCACGGAGAGTGGAGTCAAAGAAGTAGCTACTGACAAATTGAATTTAAAAGGAATCAGTTTCATGATCCTGAAGATGTCCTTCCACCCATCTCCCTAAAAAAACCTTAGAGTTTCCATTTTCCTTTCACCTTGGGATCTCTGCAGCTGGTTTTTATTTACTTACTTTACAAGAAATTCAGATTAATACAAGTTTGCTATTTTCTGTTTTCTCCACAGGAGAATGGCCACCAAAGCTCAGAAACCATCAGCAAAACAGTTGAGGCTTCATGAAGGAATCTAGAGCAATCATGTGTAATCCTTGTGACATGAATTAACTGTGCAGAGACAGGACATCCAAGAGGGCAGCACATCTTGTAGACCTTAGACCAGGGGTCCTCCAACTATGGCCCACGGGCCGGATACAGCCCCCCAGGGTCCTCAATCCGGCCCCTGGTATTTACAGAACTCCCCTGCTCCCCCGCCCCCCCCCCCCCCGCCGGGGGTTGGGGGGGGAAACCAAGCAGCCGCAGATGACTGCCTGCCACTTCATCCGCAATGGCCCCTGGTTAAAAAGTTTGAGGACCCCTGCCTTAGACTGTGGGGTTCCCATGGACTTGGTGGGATCATTCCCCAAGGAACACAGTAGAAATGCCTCTCTGGACAGCTGGATGCTAAACATCTGTTTTTCATTATGGCCTTTCAGAGCATAGGAGCTTGGGTGCGATCAGAGTGGCCTTGGGGGGAGCATCCCTCGTGGCACGTTGTTTGAAAGACTGGAGACTTTTCCCACATGCGACTGAAATCCCATCCTGTTCCACTAGAGAGTTATGCCTAAAGGATAAGCCTAAGCAGCAGCAGTAACAGGCAGCCCAGCATGCTCTGCCTCAATGTAGTGCTAATTTTCATTTTCCAAATACAGGGGTACGGCTTCTACTTTACACCACTAGTTTTTCTTGCAGGAGCAATTTATGAAGCATAAAAACTCCTAAATGTTGTCCTTTTCCCCAGCTGGTGTCTCTGAGCCTTCAAAGCTCCCCCTACAAACCTTTCTCAGTCTGATTTTACTGCCTATGGAACAAGAAAACTTATCTGATAATAAGACATTAAGACAAAATGCTAAATGCTATGTAAGCTCCGCCATACAAAAGAACTATTTTTTTAATTATAAAGCATGTTTACAGCATAAAAAAGGATTTTTTGCAGAAGAGTTTGGCTGAAATAACAAGCCATGAATAATAACCATGTAACTGAGAAAGTGATGGATCCTGGTCTAATAACAGGCATCAAATCTACTTGTATATCTTGTCTGAACAGGAATGCTCAAAAAAAAGAGAGATCAGATTTGAAGATAATCTTAATTCTGCCCCTAAAAGGATATTGCTGTAATTGAATCACACACATACTATCACTTTAAGCAAAATATTAAAATATTAAAGAAAAAAAGTAATAGCAAATAAACCCCTACTATCTACCTTCTCTCCCCACATCCAGACATACTTTTATCCATGACCATTCATCTTTGTGTCAAGTTGTTACATTTTTAACTTGGGACTGGAACCTGTCCAGGATTTGACCTCCCTTTTCCATGAAAAGAATATGATTTTGTTTTTGAGAAGCTCAAAGTAGATTTTTGGAGGTTTTCTCTTTTTTTAACTAAGATAAATAAAATCAACATGTTGCCTTTGGAGGTGTGGCAACCTGGTTCAGGAACGGCACGGCGACCAACCCCAGGCCGCTCGGGCCATCAGCTCACAGACACCAATGTGGTGGATGGCAAATGGCGTTTATTGATAAGTGGTGCGGCCTTATATAGCTTGGGTTTACAACGTCACTTCCGTCTGCTTACATCATAAGCTAAACACTATTGGCTATCCGGAGAGGGGCCCTATATTTCCGTACAGCGCGACATCTTCCGGCCGCCAAGCCCTAACTTGCCTACATTTCCCCTCTCCCTATGCTTAACTAAACAGGCTAAAATAGTAAAAAATTTTTTCTAAAAAAGAGTACAAATAACGATTTCGCGATAACAAATATAAGGCACACTGGGCAAGTGGTAATTGGTGGGTAACTGGGGGTAACGGAGTGTAACTTGGGATAACTGGGGGTAACTGGGGAAAAAACTGGGGGAAATACTGACCAAGTACATTTTTTAAAGCAGTTGTTGGTGTTCTACAAACATGATGTTGACCTTTTCTAGCCGGCTCTTGACAAAGGACACGAGCCTATTTAATATACAGGGTCCAAAGATCAATGTCATCATGATCATTGCGATCGGTCCTATCAAAGTGGATATCAGGGTGGTTAGCCACGGTGAATAGTTAAACCATGATTCAAACCACCCTTGTTGGGCTTCCCTGTCTCTTTTTCTTTGAGCCAATCTCTCTCTCAATTTGGTCATCGAGTCTCTAACCACTCCGGTGTGGTCAGCATAGAAGCAACATTCCTCTTTCAGGGCAGCACAAAGGCCTCCTTGTTGCATAAACAGGAGGTCTAATCCCCGTCTATTCTGCAAAACAACCTCTGA
Source organism: Falco peregrinus (assembly GCF_023634155.1). Lineage (NCBI taxonomy): Eukaryota > Metazoa > Chordata > Aves > Falconiformes > Falconidae > Falco > Falco peregrinus. Next base: position 2,256,532 of record NC_073743.1, on the reverse strand, counting down.
AAGCGAGGAGAGGGATTGCTCCAAAAAGGTCATGGATTTCTCGATTTTTTGTAGGTCTTCATCGATGGCGGCTTGTAGTTGAGACAGGCCTCGTTGCTGGGTCACCAGGGAGGTCACTCCCATGGCCGTGCCGCTGGTCCCAAACCAAGCAGCGTTGCTATCGTTACAGCTGTCAGTACTTCTCTTTTTTGAAGTCTGCTATTAGCTTCTCCCCAATAATGGTACATTTCTTCTTCTGGATGGTATAGGACTCTAGGAACAATCAGAATTTGTACACAAAAGTCAGCAGAGTCATCAAAAAGTTCAAGGGACACACAGGGGGTTACTCCCGATTGGTGGCAAATCCCCATTCCGGGATCGCCCATTTACGGGTTTTGTCAACAACAACGGTTTTTGCACAAACAGCACTATCCCAGCTTGCTAGGGTGGTATTACCAAAACACATGCCCAGGCCCCTGACTTGGTTCAAGGTGATTCCTTTCCGTGGTGTGTCCCACCTACACTGGGTTGGACTGCTGTCTGATGAATAGTCAAAAGAAGCATTGAGGGCAATGCCCTCATAGAAGGGAGGATACACGTCATAACATAACCAACAAGAACTCGTGAGATCCGGGTTTGACTGATTCAGTGACCGGAAGGTGGCATCTAACACGTTAAAAAATGGCTTGTCGGGCAAATGGTGAGAGTTCACGTTTGGTTGGCTTGAGGGAACTATTTGCTTGGTTGGTAAGGGATCAGTTGGAACGGGGGTGAAAGTCGGCAAGCTTTCTTTTCCTTGATGGTTATCGCTTTTGATTACGACATTGGGGCCAATCGCTGTACCACTTTTTACTTCCTGTTTTTTAATAAAAAACAGTCCCCCCCTATCTGCGCCAGGTAGCCAGTATCTAATGCCCCAAGTTTTGCCGATAGTCCATCCCAGGTCATTTTCATTGGTTACGTTTAAGAAAATATATTGGCAGTCACATATTTTATTGAACCCCCTGCCGTGGCATACTGGCCCTGCCAACCCGTCTACTGTCCAAGGGGTGCAGCCTGTTGGCCCCCAACTGGTCTTAAGAAACAGGTCTGATGTCGCTACCTTCCAGCCAGACGCGATGGTTTCACAGCCCCAGTAGGAACAGTAATACTGATAAGGGACGTTACAATAAGATTTGCCGGGGTTAGAGCTGGGACACATATAATACATTGCAGTATTCAAACAGGGGGTTGAGAGGATTAGGTCACAGAGGTATGCCTGAAAGCTAGGGGGCCCCGGGGTAACAATCTTTTGTAGTATCTTCTGATCCTCCCATCTTGCCAATATCCATTCCCATGGTTGATGTTCATATGAGCCATTAGATGGTGTTATGAACCCCAAAATTAAAATCACACAAAAACATCGCAGCCCATCCTGTGGGGGCTATTTCACCGTTGTCTGGACTCTGCCAGTGCGGAGCTCCCAGATGCGGACAGGATGCTTGCCGAATTGTCGTCCTCTCTTGCTGCCAGGGCGTACGGGTTATGGGGGTGTCCGATGATCCGGTCCTGTGGATAAAAACTCACAGTGTACATTAGCTTTATTCTGGAGGTCCGGTTTAATGGACTTAAGCGGACACCACTTAACTTTACCATCCCTTTTGACAGCGGCATACCCTCGCCCTGTAAGGACTAGCCTCCACCCTTGTTCCCATTCTCCCAGCTCATTTCTGATTATGACCAACGGGCCTTCTTCTAGCGCCTGAGTCGCCCAATGTTTTTGTGTGGGGCTATTCACCTTCTCCCCCCTGGGGAATTGATTTAGTGCTAAAAGAGTGGTCGCTAGTAGGCGTGCTTGGTCTCACGGGGGTATGGCGTTGGTAAAACCTTCTGGTTTTGCTAATACCTCCAATTTAGATTTCAGAGTTTGATTCGCTCGTTCGACTATAGCTTGTCCTGTGCTATTATACGGAATGCCGTGTGTTAGGGTGATACCCCATTTCAAAGCAAATGCCTGGACTGATCTAGAGACGAAGTTCGGACCGTTGTCCGTTTTGATCTGATTAGGGATGCCAAGCCACGCCATGACCGTCAACCAATGTTGGATGGTCGCTTTGGAGCCGGTCCTAAGGTGTTGTGTGGCTACGATCATTCCACTATATGTGTCTATGGTTACCGCTAGACGCTCGAGGTTTCAGCAACTGACAGAGCGTAAAATCCGTCTGCCACACCTCGGAGGCCTTAAGACCTCTGGGGTTGACTCCACTGGACCATAGTGGTGTTTTCTGACAGTGGGGACACGTGGCTACTATGTGTTTCGCGTCAATGACTGAGATCCCGCATTTCTTCACTAGGGCTTTAGCTCTGATGTGGAGAGACTCGTGTAGCTGACGGGCGTCTCTTAGTGTCCACAACCCTTTTGCAGCGGCGTCTGCTTTGTCATTACCGATTTGGAAAAACCCTTTGATCGGGTTGTGGCTGTTGATGTGGATGACCGATATAGTGCCCTTTCGGGAAAAAAGTGCTTCTTCCAGCATTAGAGCTACTGTGGATGTTGACACGCCGGGCCCCGACATGGCTAAGCAAAGCTTGGCCACGAACATCGAATCAGTCACTATGTTGAGGTGTTCCATTGGGAACAGTCCACACGCTAGTACTACGGCCGTCGCTTCTAACTGCTGGACTGAAAGCGCACAATCAGTCATTTTAATGCAGTGCCATTCTCCTCCCGATTGCCATACCGCTGCTGCGGTTGAGGTCACTGAGGATGCATCTGTGAAGACCGTTGGTCCCTGTTGGTGCCGGTCCATGATCTTCTGTGGGAGGTCGATGTCGACAATTGCTAGCATTTGAGTCCACGGGGGCTTTGTAGCATACCAGACTTCTCCACCGAATCCGACAAGGACTATGGCCAGATAATCTGACATCGCCACTGATTGCGCTGGGAGCTGTTTGCAGAAGGGTAGGTATATCCTGGCAGGTTCAATGCCTAGGTGTCTTAAGGCGAGTTTTCTGCCTTTCATGATGAGATTACCAAGGCACTCGACTCCTGGAGAGAATGCACGTGACTGTTTTCCCAGTACTATCCACTGTATTGGTTGAGCTTTTTCAGGGGGGCCCTGTGCTAGTGCCCCTACTCCCCCCCCTTCCATGAAGTGTACATATAGATCAAGTGGTACATCTGGGTTCCACCTGGCAAGTGTGCTTGATGATACCTGTTGCTCGATAAAGTCGAGAGAGTTCATTGCTTCTGTCGTCAGAGTTTTCTGCTCCCATGGGTTCTTTCCTTTTAAAAGATTGTACAGGGGGCCATGGTTTAGGGAGGGATCAAGACAATGTTGCGGAGCCATTGCAAGGACCCCACTAACTGCTGTATATCATGGAGCGTTTTGATGTGCCGACGGATTTTTATTTGGGGGGGGGGGTTAAGTAAGGACTTGTGATCCCCACTCCCAAAAAACTCACACATGGTCCTCTTAATTTTCGTGCTCGCGATTTCGAACCCGTTTGTTTTTAGAATTTCTGAGACCGTTGACACTAGCTGGTCCACCTGACTTCCTGACGGCGCAGCGATTAAGATGTCGTCCATGTATTGAATGATGGTCGCGGTCGGATCATTGCGCCGGACCGGTGCCAGCGCCCGATCTACCGCAATCTGGCAGATAGTAGGCGAGTTGTTCATTCCTTGAGGCAGCACCTTCCACTGGAAGCGTAAGTTGGGGCGTTGACTGTTCGGAAACACAACAGAAAAAGCAAACCACTCCTTGTCTTCCTCACGCAGAGGTACTGAGAAAAAGCAGTCCTTAATATCAAGGACAGCACAAGGTTGTCCTTCTGGTATCATAGAGTTCATGGGCAACAACGTTTGAACAGGACCCATTGGTTGGATTCTCTTGTTTACTTCATGCAGGTCATGGAGGAGGCGAAACCCCTCGCCGGTTTGTTTGGGTATTACAAAAACTGGGGTGTTCCATGGGCTAGTGGAAGGCTCTATATAACCTCGTTGTAGTTCGCGGTCAACTAACTCAAGAAGGGCATCCATTCGAGGCTTTGACAGGGGCCACTGCTCGACCCACACTGAGTCGGATGATTTCCACGTCAGTCTAATCGACGGAAGTGGGTGTATGGCAGTGGCCCTTACTGTAAATTTGTCACCCTGGCTTTTAATAGGGCTAGAGCATCCCTTCCCAACAGGGGTGGGACTCCTGACATAGCATATGGGAAGAGGGTAATAGTCTTCTCCGGTCCTTTTTCAGTGTGAAGCATGATTGCTATCAATTGAGCGCTCTTCCAAGCTCGGGTTAATGCCCTGACTCCGCCTACCATGAGGGCGTCTTCCAATTTCCAACACGGGGGCCAGCTCGTTTCAGGGATAACTGTAACATCTGCTCCGGTATCGATCAAGAAGGGGACACTAATGGTGGTGCCGTTTGAGGTATTATAGAGGGAACAGATCCCCCACACCACTGGCGGGTTATCACACTTTACTGCCAGGGCCACCCTGGGGTCTCGCCCCCAAGGGGTGGTCCTTGCTGTCCCTGAGGTAAGGACAGGTTCGGCTGGACCGTTGATTGAGCCATAAAGTTGGTCGCTTCTCGAGGGGGCAGCGGGTTCGGGAGCGCCTCGCCACATACGGGGTTGGCATAGTTGGGCTGCCTCATATCCCAAGTGGGAGAGGGCTGTGCGCGGCCCGGGCGCCCTCTCCCCCTTCTGTTTCCCTACGTTTTAGATCTGCAGACCTTGGAGAAATGCCCTTTCTTTCCACAGGCCCAACACGGTCCTCTGGGTCGATTTCTTGGGGGGAGTGGGCAGTTTGCCACAACGTGGCCGGCCTGGCCACATTTAAAACATGTCATCATGTTAGCTATTGCAGTGCGAACAGCCACCTGGATTGGGGCTAGATGTTCTTCATTCGCGACATGCTTAATCATACTCGCGATGCTTGACTCTGCTGGCAGTGATAGCAGGATTTCTTTGGTTGCCAAATTACACTGATGATGTAAGCATTCTGCTACAACCGGGCCTTTTGCTTCCGCGGGCAGGGTCGAAGAATCGACCGCTGCCTGGAGTCGATCCACAAATTGTGTAAAGCTCTCACTTTCACTTTGCTTTATTGTGGACCATGGCGATGGTTTGATGACAACTCTAGAGGCTGTGCGAATAGCTTCTCTGGCCGCACGAGTAGTTGCCATAACTTCATGGGCCCGCAGGCCCTGGGCTTGCGCTTGGGGGGTAATCATTGTTGGGTCTGTACCCATTAGCCGCTGTAGGCTGGAGCCGTGTAGTGGATGATCCGCCCCAGTTACTTGGGCCAGTTGCCTCGCACAGTTGTCCTCCCATTCTTGTTTAAAAACAATCATCCCTGCCCCGTCAAAGATCAGTCTACAAGTTTGTTTTATATCGAACAGGAGCATATCGTCTCCCCCGAAGATACCATCTATGAGGGTGGAGACCATGGCAGAATTAAGTCCTTTATCCACAATTGCTTTAACAATCACTTGTACATCCTTAGGGTTTATTGGCGAGTGGACCCTCTGTCCCCCGTCCGTCACCCGGACCGGGAACGCTAGCGCGGCCGATGGGGCCCAGTCGGCACACACGATCTTTATTTTCCTCCAATCCGTGAGAGGGATTCCTTCCCCTCTCGGTTTCTCTTTAATTTGGATGGGGATATTTCTGTTCTTGGCTCTGTTTGCCTTCACTTCCTCCTCTTCTAAGTTTGAATCAGTTGCAAGCCACTCGTCCCAGCTGGTGTCTGATCCGGAGTCGGAACTCGACTGACTGGTCACTTCCGGCTTCCAGTACCTTTTTGTCGGGCTCCGGCCCCGCCCACTCCCCTTGCGGGCGGGCTGTTCCCTCCCTCTTGGCTCGCCCTGCCTTCCGCTTGGCGGGCTGTTTGCCCTATAAGGGCAATTATTGAAACGGGCGTTCTGATTGGTTCTCCGCCCCTCGCTCATGATCTTTTCCCTTTTTTGGTTGTCCCAATCGCTCTTTTCCTTCTCATTCTCCTCCCCCTCCCGTTCGCATGTGCTTGTTAGTTCTAACACTTCCTCCTTTTCCCCGCCTAGGGCATCCTCGCCCTGACCTTCCGCTCTCCGCTCAGCGCCATCTTGGGACGTGTATGGCGGTGGTTTGGCCCAGTCTTTTCCAGACTCTGATTTTCCCGCGGCGCCCCTGGCCTCCTCAACCAACCCACCCCAGAAGGATTTTGCTCGTTTCTGTCCCTCCGTAAGCGGGACGGGGTTCAGGGATTGAGGGGACTTATCGCCCTCTCTCAGATCTTTAGGCTCAGCGGAACTGTCATCGTCCGGGGGGTGCAAAGTCTGTGTGGCTGCCCCGACTCCTACTTTTGGGGTGACCAACAAACAGTCCTTTGCTGCCATCCAGGTCTCCTGCTCTTGTAGAGCCTTCTGCAGGGCCTGTACAACTTTCCCCCACGACTTAAGGTTTTTCCCACAATCCGAGGACATCGTCTCCTCGGCTAACGCTTTAGTACACTTATCCCACACTTCAGGGTGGAGAATATCCACCGGCTGGTCAATGACCCCAATTTCTAAAAGCCTCACAACGGCGAGAGTAAAATCTTTGGGTTTACAATCAATACCCCATTGCTTACGTAATTGTGATACGACCTTCACAAGGGCTTCCATCCTCCTTGTTGGTCCGGGAGCGTCCTCCCCGCCGGGCTGGTCCAGCCACTCCGGCCGCCTATTCACCCGATTCCAGGTGAGTAATTCCCAGGTTTCGGCACCACTTGTTGCCTTCGGAGGCGTGGCGACCTGGTTCAGGAACAGCACGGCGACCAACCCCAGGCCGCTCGGGCCATCAGCTCACAGACACCAATGTGGTGGATGGCAAATGGTGTTTATTGATAAGTGGCGCGGCCTTATATAGCTTGGGTTTATAACGTCACTTCCATCTGCTTACGTCATAAGCTAAACGCTATTGGCTATCCGGAGAGGGGCCCTATATTTCCGTACAGCGCGACATCTTCCGGCCGCCAAGCCCTAACTACCTACATCAACACCCTCATACTGCAATCTTATTAGAATATCCGAGAAAAAGACAATTCTCCTGCTGGAGAATAACAATGTTGAGCATGTGCTGACAAAGTTTTTAGGAGGCTTAAAGAAGATCTTAAAAATTATGTGCATCTTTAAACAAAGCAGGGTAAAAATACTACTTTGTTTTCATTTTTAAGTGGTTCCAGACATTACAAGTTACATTGTTGATATACTGTTGTTGTTCTCAAGTCAGTTACTTCACTTGCAGTATTGAATTTGGGGATACTGCAGTGGGAGCCAAATAACAGAATCTGTTGCTCAATTGTCTCTCTTATTGTCTAGATTTGTTATGCCTTCATCTTTGAGATACTTCAGAACTAATTATTTTAAGGATCTGTGTTTTACTAGGAACAGGTTATTAAAGCTTGCTTAAAAATTTTGTGGATAAAGCATTCACTTGGCTGTAGATGCACTTTCTTTCCACCAAATGGATGTCAAATCAGTTTTGACTTAGGCCTTCCCAGGAATGTTTTCCTTTATTCTGTTTTCCTTTGTTTTACCAATAGGTGAGCAAGTTACACAGACATCAAAGACATTTAAGAACAGAGCTAATGGAATTCATCCTTACTCCTCAAGAGGTCTCTCTTATCTTATGAATTCTTTATAGATATAAGTCAGTTTGGAGTAGTTCACATTATTTTAAATCAATATATTGTCAGATTTTCAAGTTCTTCCTCAAAACCTCCTTTACTATCTGTTTACTGTTAAAATCTCTTTTAAATATTTTTTTTTTCCCTACTGTGAATACCAATGGAAAGCTAATAGCACAAGTTTGTTCTGATTCTCTACTTTACAGTCCTCTCTGGATGTTCTAATTATTCTGTTATTTACATCTACACTCTCCTTTCCCTTCCCTCTCCCCTGCCCCTCCACCAAAAGCTCTTGAATTTCTGTAAATTAATATGAAGAAGTGTCTTTCTCTGACAAACATATTTCCATATAGACCACTTTTGCCATTATGCTTTCACATCTTTCAAGATCAGCACAGCCCTATAACTTGCAGGCGTAAATTTCCTAGTTGGAAATTCTAGTGTTTTTATCAAGGACATACGAAGAGGCTCCCCCGTGGAGAGTCAGCCAAGTCATGACAATCACACCAATACGGCTACATGCCGTGCTCACTTTATTAAACAAACAGGTCATATTTATAACTTAAACCAACTGCTCACACTACTCTACACACAGGTGGTTGGATAAAAATTTCTGATCACGCAGGCGTCCGTGTTGCTGATCGGTGAGCATGCTGCAGGCGCCTGATCAGAGTGTGCCGATGAGAGTGTGCTGATTTCGAGGTTGTCAGAACTTGCTCTGCACCTGGCTTCTTGTTTGTGCATAGCTTGTTTTCTTTCTCCCACTGCTTGTTCCCAGGACAATTTAAAGTTGCTCTGCAGCTTCAACTAACAGGCCTGGGTTGTCCAACCTGGACAATGGTAATATATGTCCTCGGTCCTTTAAAAATCCCTCTACAGACATATTTTATGTTCTTCTTAAAATGCTAGCTACTGGAATCCAGACCACGTATAAGAATCTCAGCTTTCACTTTTAAAAAACAAAATGTCATTGTTTTGCAGAGAGACCTGAAAACATGATTGCCATCTCAGAAACTAGAAAGTAGGAAAGAAAGAGAACTCAATTAAAAACTACTTATTTAAGCTCAGTTGTTTGAGTCAAACCTCACAATTTGCACACATTCAGGACACTTGACCTTGGAAATACTGCAGTTCACTGAGGCAAGCAGCCATTAAAAGCAAAGACTTATGAGAATCTCTGGTGAGAGGAGTGAGACCTAAGGCACCCTCTAGTTAACCATTACTGCTATCGCTATAGAGTAACAGGGGCCTGCCAAGACTCTCAGATTTGCTGATTTTGCTCATACATAGTGGACAGCACTATTACAGCATTCAGTTTAGGAGTTTGAAAGATCAGGTTTGGACTATACTGTGTCTCTTCCCATTTGCAGAGATGGCTTCCTTTATACACAAAGCTGTCTTATCACAGCTGGAAAGGAGACTATACCACCTTCTCACCATCACCACCACAAAATTTCATCTTCCTTTTGACTCCTATGAAAGATGCTCAAAAAGTTCAATGAGCTCAGCAGGATATGGCCAATGAGTGTGATGAGAGACTAGAAACAGATCAAGTTTAGACTTGGAAACAGGGACTTTCAAGTTTGTGTAATTAAGTTGTAACTATGAGGCTAGAATACATGGACCCTGGGCCACACCACTGTTACCTTCTACTTCCTTCCCATAATGGAAGAAAGTGGCACAAACTTGATGAGTGAACCTCATGTAATTCTTTTGGGTCTGCAAGGTTATTTAAGCACTTGCATGCAAGCCTTTTTCAAAAGTGATTCAATAGTAAATGTAATAGATATAGATAAAAGACAGCCACCTAACATAGACCAAATCCTGAATGTCAGGATTTTATGATGCATTCACAGAACAATTTTAATAATCAACTTTTCTTTATTATTTCACATTTTAACGCATGGGGACAATCCAAGGCTTTTTGTATGTGTAAAGGAGATAAAATAACATAGCAGCAAGAAAGAATGGCCAGTGGAGACAGATTTAGTTGGGATTTGGGGTTTCTTCCTGCTGTTCTGCAGCCTATCCATATGTCTTTGGGCACATCACTATGTGCTTGTTTCAGTTCCTAAACAAAGACATTTAATACCATTTGTAACAATCTGGTATACCCAGGTTATTCATACAAGGCTAGCAGATGTGATGCCACACCTGTGCAAGACACACACACTTCTGGAGCAGCAGCTGGAGTCACATTAAGATAGGCATATTGTGTGGGAAAATGTCTAAAGCCTTTTTCCTGCCTCTACCTCAGCCTCTCTCATCTGAGAATCAGATCATCTCCATGCTTACTCTTCCTCTTCTCACAGTGGTCCTGTACAATGAAATCATTAGGGATTAACAGGTTCTCAGAGCTGGAGGCCCCACAGGTATCAGCCATGCTCTGATGACTGGAGGAAACCAAGAACTTGGTTGATCCTTAGAAGAGGTGAGGGCCAGGGCAGAGACAAGAAAGCAGAAGCTCGAACCCATGCGTTCTATACTGTCCTGCAAACTCGTGACTGAACTGGCTGCCCTGTGCACAGAAGATGCACTATCTACTCTTTTTCCAGACATCCAAGGAGGAAGAGAACTTACCATACCCTAAGGACTGGCAGTCTAGATATCAATCCTATTCAGGACTTCTGGTTCCTCAAGTCACTTCTTGATCAAGTGTAGAAGAAAGCATATGTGAACTAACCAAGTTAGCGGACAGAACAGAAACCACAAGGCTCTTCCTAGACCCCCTTCTTGGGAGAATATTAAGAAGACATAAGCCAGTTTTTGTGCTACCAAAGGGAGACAACTCTCACAGCACATACTGTGAAGCCAACAAACTCTCAGCAGTCCATGCATGGCCTCCACTTAAAAAAAAATGTATGCAATAGGTCCCAAAAGAAAGCATAAATGACCCTGGGCTCTTCTTCCTTCCCATACTATTAGCTAATATTTGTAGTCATATTTATTCCATAAAAGCCTGACTTCAAAATAAGACTTTAGGAGGTCCACTGATACCACTATTTTGCACTGCACTAAGAGAAGTCTACAGAGTTACTTGCAGTGCTGTTTACTTAATACTTAGCATAATAACTTTAGTTTTTACTAAAAATTCTTTTTGGAAATTGACTATTGTTTATGTGATAGCAGAAATGTCCTTTTTAATGGACTAAAAAGAAAATTTTGATGACCTCTGAATTTTTCATACATCTGATGCTGTAGCAGATCTTGAAATAAAAATGTTTTAGCACTAAGTGCTTTTTATAAATATATTTTATTACAAAAGAAAAATTTGAAAGAATCAGGATAATAATGAGATACTCCTTTTTTGCTCATAAAAATAAAGCAGCTCATCACAACTGGGAAAAAAGCTTTTCTTTGCTTCCATCATAGCTATGACCTTAACTTCTCCAAAATGTTTTGTCACAATTAGTCTGGTTTAGATCATTATTTTTTTCTGGGGGCTCTAATTCATTTCTTTCCTCACATGCTATATATTCACCAATATGTGCAACACTACTAGAAGATGACATTTGGAGTTTATCACATATGCTGTGTAGGATAATTTTGATAATGTCCCAGTAAGCTGATACTGACTAAACAGCAATCTAAAATCCATTTGGTTCCATTAATATCTAAAAGTAAACAATTACAACTGATCTGCTTCCTTGATGGGCAATAAAGTAAATACAAACCTCACAATAAGAAGTTAATGATCTGTTCCTAACAAGGCTGTAACTTTGACATACTCAAGCACCTACTTTGTCTAGAAACAAGATCCATTATGTCACCAGATACATGCACTGAGCTGGAATTTGTCCATTTGTTACCCTTTTTGCCATGCTATGTTGAGCTTGTCACAGTTGGCTATGGGTATCACTCTTAACATTGATTTTTATTCAATTTAAGCTCCAGTCCAGGATCTACAGTCAAATTAAGCCTTTTTTGAATTAGAAAATTATGTGACTCCACATATCCAATGATTCAGATATGCTCTCTGCATTAACTTTAATAGAATCAAACAAGAAGAAAAATAAAGTAATAGAAAAAATTAATTGATTTTTTTGCAGTAGTTATTTACAGACTACATCCGTCCTCTCTTTAATCTTGGGTTTAGTCTCCAATCCTGTTCTAGCTGCAACTGATTGCCAACTGACACCTTTTGAAGTCTGCCACACAAAATATTCCAGACCTTAAAAGTACAATAACTACACATAACCCCACCATTCCTAAAGCACCATGCTCTTCATCTATAATTTTAATTTAAAAATATGAAATTATATCACCAAGTGTGACATAGCTTCGCTTGGCAGAGTTGTGGAAGTAGAAAAAGCTATTTGCCAGTCAGGGAGCTGGGAAGAGCCATTCTGCACTTAGCACGTGACTTAAGACAGCCAAAGGTTAGCTTAATGCTGCCCAAGCTGAAATGGCCTTCCAGGGGCTGTTCTATCTGACAACTTTGCTCTTTCCATGCTCCCTCCTGCTATACCACTTCTTAAGCCTTCACATGGAAATGGGTTGTCTGGAGCTGGTGGTGCTGCCTTTCTGGCATTTAGACATTCCTTTTAAACAGTAGCATGCTAAATAGATGTTTTGAGCAGGTTTTCAGCAATAAACACATTTTTTTTTCAGTTTTCAAAATTTCATTTAGAATAAATGTCAGAGTTCCTGCTGCTATTGACAACATTGCAGTCCCAATAGGGGGAGAGTCTTTTTTCTGCCCTAGAAATTCCATGGTCTGGCTGTGTTTCTAGTTGTTTTCTGTTTGCTGAAATTATACATAAAAGTATCTGATCAATAGATCAGATCGGTAAAGCAATAGATCAGTATACTTCTTTATCATTTTTTATTTAACTTCCTCAGTTAATGGTTTTAATGTTTTCATTACAATTTTTTCCACTACTATTTTCCACTGGAATTTTTTACCTTTGTCCAGGTTTTAAATAACCTGGAAAGCTTTTGTTTATCAACCTGCTTTTATTCCACTAGGTGCATTAAAATTCGTCTTACCACATCACATCCTGTTTGCAATGGACACTAAATAATAAGGCCTGCTGCACTTCCTCAGTGCTGGTTCTTGGTATTGCCAACACAAGAGAAGAAAATGTCTTTGGACTGTCAAAGACGGCTTGTTAGGTAAAGTATCCACCAAACTGCAGAGCGATACACAATTCTGTTATTACTCCCAGAATCACCAATAAAAGGTAGGAAAGGGGTCAATTTGACTCATACCACATATATGTTGATTTTATCTGATCTAAATTGTGAAGGCCACCTGTCTACATGCCGTTTCTATGGTCTGAACAAAGCCACAAGCACACAGAGTTGCTAAACCTCCATGGGCTACCAGAAACTTTCCATGTTTAAGATCAGAGTACTCACAGTCACGCTGTCCTCCTGTTCTTCCCATGAACCACAATGAATCAGGCTAAACGTTGAGGGTGCCCTCCAGACAGTCTGAGCATCTATCATAGGGTGGATTATTAAAACTGCAAATTGCTCGCCTACAAGAGGACTGCTTGACCATGCTCAATTCCTTCCATCCACCGAACCACAGGGAGAAGTTTCAAATAGTGTACCTGTTTCCAGCTGTTTTGGTCAAAGGTGATGACAGGTTTTCAGATGTAACTTGCCAAATATCTACTGATGATCAAACTCACATTCCCTTTGCAATTTTTTCCAGTGGTATTTAGTAGGTAAAAACCCTACTACCTCTTGATTCAATCCATTGTCCACTACCTGAAAATAAACATCAACTTTTAGGTCAACTTAAAAAAAACCCACAAAACTATTCAATATACTTGTATTCATCTAGTAAGCACAACACTTACCAATAGCATACAATATAAGTTCTATGTTTAACAGTTTCACTTATGTGTAGGAATAATTTCAGTGTAATAGCACACATATACACTACCTGAAGAACATAATATTAGAATCCAGTTAATACATTTTGGAGCTTAGTTTTATCAGGAATTGGTTTTGCTTGTTTTTCATTAAAAATTCTTGGCCAAATCAAGAAATGAACCTTTTTAATCCAAGATTTTATGCTACTCTATGCTGAGAAACAGCACGTGAAATTTCTAAAACAGAAAAGGCTGTTGAAGGCTTGAATTGCCCTATACGGGGGGGGGGGGGGGGGGGGGGGGGGAAGCAAGCTTATAAAATAGAACAATGCAGTGGTGCTCAGAAAAATCCTTAAATCTGATACCTAAGATGTGAAAGAGAGGAACCTCTGTAAAAGTGCGGTTTTCCAGAAACAGGCCCTTCTTTTTGTGATAATCAGGACAATTAGGTGAGCATAAAGGAAGCTCACAATTTTTCTCTACTACCAGAAGAGGACATTCTACCTTTGAGTACTTGCTCTGTGGGAGAAGCCAGTTGTATGAGAAACCACATTGGATGATACATGCAATATTCCCCATATGTATGTTAATAGCACATGTCACACAAAGTTACACTTGGGGATTATTTTTCCTCCTGCTCAGTATTTTGCTGCAATTTTCCTCAGAGACCAGTCACTTAATATTTTGGATTATGGAGCCTGTTGTAGCTAGAGCTATATTAGAGAGAGGACAAAGATGCACATTTTACGTACATTGAGAGCTAAATCTGAACTTTTCTGAAAGTTTGAGATGTTAGTATATATGGTTTTTTTTAAAAGGTTTTAATATTCCAAGATCAGGGCCACCTGCTAACATTGAATTCACATCCAAAAACATATTAAAATGCATATACTTCTTGGCAGAAAGAAGTTTTAAAACCTGTGAGGCTGAGAACACTTTTTGTGTTCTGCCTAACAATCAGTTACAGATCAAGTCTATTGTTTTTGAGGTAATTTAAATGTGATTGTTGGCAAAGCAGAAAGGGGTGGGGGAGTTGTACAGGGAGGCACACAGTGAGAAAGAAGAAAGCATTTTTGATTATACACTATATCCCTGGCATGTTGTTACACACAAACTCAATATTTAGCATTAAAAAAAGAAAAAAAAAACAACAATAAAAGAAACAGCAGCTGTTTCTATGTGATGTCAAGAGAACAGGTGTGATACAAGTCTCCATACCAGTGCAATCATATTGATCTCCTGATGATATACACATGAAGCACACGTGCAAACATTATCAACCCATCTGGTATCTCATTTCTAGGATACGGCCTGAAAATGCTTCTCTATAATTGAAAATATTACCAGGATAAACACCGTATTGGCCAATTATTAAAAAACACAAACAAACGGTGGGGGGAAGAGAGAGAGGGAAAAAAAAAAAAAGAAAAGGTGAGCCTGCCCCTGCAGCACACCCTGGTATCAAGGGTGGATGGTGCCTCCTCGCTCGGGAGCGGCCGGGGCAGCTGCCTGTGCTCCCTCCGCTGCCGCCGGGACCTCTCTGGGCCATCCACGCTTGGGTGAGAAGCGGTTCGGCCCCGGCGCTGTCCCCGGATGAAGGCAAGCTGCTTCAGGAGGTGTGAGGCGGTGGTGCGACGCTGCACACGGCCGTGGTCGGGAGCCCCGCGGGGAGAGTCAGAGGGGGACACGGGAGAGGAGCAGTCAGAGCATCCAGGTCTCTGACCCCCATGCTTCGGAGGATGTCCACGCCGTTTCCTACGCGTCCCGCGACGGGCCAGGCCGAGACGAGCTCGCTGCCCCCATAGCCGGCAGGGGCTCCCCCACGCCTCCTAGCTGATTGGTGTCCGGGGGGAGGGTGAGAGGGAACCGGCCCCTGGGAGCACCTTGCACCTAGGATACGTCCCCTCCAGGAGGAGGGGCAGCTTTTGAAACCGTCCCTTTATTTGCGTTTTGCTATTAATTGCCTATAGAGGGCACTAAGCAACCCTGCATTAATGCTGCTCTGTCGAGCGCGGAGGGAGAGGCAAGGGAAGACATCCATTTGGGAAAAGATTAAAACGGATGTGGAGTCTCGGAGCTTCTGAAGTGCTCAAAATGCCCGGGCGCTGCTCAGGACGATGATCATAATAATAACAAAACAAAACAAATGCAGCGAGGTCAATAATTTACCAGTCTGCTCCTTAATGCGTGTGACCGCAGGTGGTACCGAGGGACATTGTGGTTCATGCCCACTTTCAAAGCAGGACCAGGGCCCGGTCTGAGGCACCCAAACAACTGTCTTCTAATATTATCACGGCTGTATTTCTGGATCTATTATAGTCTGTCCAGACAGAACCCATTGTAATGGGATCTTTTATTAAAAGATTAACACTATCTCCTGCAGTTGGTGGAAAAATATCTGTTATCACTAAGTTATTTGCAGTTGTGGGGAGGAGGTGGGCAGGAGGAGTAGCCGGAGGGCGGGAGCAGGGAGGAGGGGTGTGGAGAGGGCCGGGCGGAAGGCGCAAGCGGCCGCGGCGCACCGGTCCCTGACACGGCACTGTCCGGGCATTCCTGTCTGCATACTTCGCAGTCTGTTCTGCTTTGGTGGCTCAAAAAAGCGAAAGAATCTAAGTTTAAAAGGCAGCTTTTCAATAAAGAATACAATTTTCGTTTAAGGAAATTGTTTTGTATAAAAGGAAATATCACCTACTCAGTTTCATTTACCAGTGCCAAAAAAGACACCGCCAACTTTTCTAAGGGGAGAATAATGCCAGACTGTGCTTAATAAACTAGTACTCTAGAAGTTCATTATCGATGTTGCAATCTTTTCTATTTCTGAAAGACCGCCTACGTCGCCCCCAGTCCCATCTCATCCTCCCGGGCTCCCAGTGAAAAGGCTGTCACTTGGACACAGCCCTAGGTATTAAACTTTTATTTGGTTCTTTGTTTGTTTGGGGTTGGTCGGTTGGGGTTTGGAGTTTTTTTGGGCCGAGTGAGCTGTGTGCGCTCCAGCCGCCTCCTGCCCATCGGACGCGCGAGGAGTGGGATTTATTATTAGCAGCGACTTCTCGCGGGGACGGCAGCACCCCGCGGCCGCGGAGCCGACCCTGGGCGGGCAGACGCAGCTCCGCGCCCCAGCAGCCTCCGCACCTCCGCGCACTCGCCCGCGCCGTAGGGGTACAGGGGCACCCCTCGCGCGGCGGCGACCCCCGCGAATAGCCTGGCCTCGCGGCGCAGTCGCGGCCCGCCGCGCGCTTCCCAGCTTGCGCGGGCGCGGCCAGCTCTGCGGCCGCCGCGTTTTGCGGCTGCTTCCCGCTGCTGCACCAATAGCTCCGGCGTCTCCGCCGCGCAGGGCTGGCGTGGGGCTGCGCGAGTGCGCGCCTGTGAGTGCGTGCACTTAGAACAGATAATTGGAGAGGGTTTCCAGAAGGTGGAAAATGTCACCTGATTCACACTGAACTTTTTAAATCTCCCCACCCCCGAGCAGACACACACACACATTAGGAGACCGCCCACCGCAGACAGCTAAAACACCCGTATAGATTTAAAGAGAGACTGCATTCACAGCCTGACGTTCATTCAATAGAGCGATCATAAGGAGGCTGGCTAGTGCTCGCTCCCTCTCCCTACTCCCCCTCACGCTGTTTCTGTGTCTCTCTCACTCCCTGCTATACTGAGGATGTTAAATCAGAGAATCCACCCGGGCATGCTCTTACTCCTGATGTTTCTGTGCCACTTCATGGAAGATCACACAGTGCGGGGTAAGACCAGACTGTTTATTCGCAGATATTTTTCTTTATTATTACTATTGTTCTGTCTTTCGGGCACGGTTTAGTTTGCTTGCAGTGTTAAACGCTTCTCTTCAAGGTCCAACAGGACAGAAGTTAATGTGGGCATGGGATTGCTCTGTACCGAGGTACAGAGGTGTCATTTAGATTCCTTTTTGATCGGATCTTTGCACTGTTCTGCATAGGCACAGAGGACAGATGAGGATGTTTCTTGTTATTTATTGTTATTATGCAGCATGAATGAAGAGCAGCACTGCGAGGGAACTTTCCCAGTCTCGGCTCCCGAACGAGTGCTCAAAGTCTGTTGGTATTTTAGCTCAGATTATCTCACCTGCCTGACCGAAGGAAGGAGAGGTGATGATGGGGAGCCCCACAATTACAACTGGCATCTTTAGAAACCAATAAGTGGTCATTTTCCAAACATTCCTTTAATATTGGGATTTCCACCCCACCCCTTTTTTTTTTTTGTGAATAAATATTACTGTGTTGTAAACTCTCCTGCATTGAAGAATGTGCTTAAATAAGTTGGGTGTTTTTTTCCATGGGAAAAAACCAAACTCGAATCTGATATTGACAACTCTTAAGAGCCCTCTTTTGACACAAGGAAATATTGATTTTTAGGTTTGGGGCTTTTTTCCCTTATCCTGACGATGTTCCAACCACAACCTGGATGTCTTACCATTGCTTGTTCTATCATTGTTTTTTCTTTTTTTTTTTTTTTTTCATTCCCTCCCCCCAGAGTTAGAGCATAAGTTAAGCTAATGTAGCTAACTGTAAGATGCAATTATTTTTTTTTAAGGGCGTTTGTTCACTTATTTCTAAGGAGGGGGGCAATCTTCCCCCGTGCCCAGCGACATCTTGGCTGGCCGATCCTGACCCCTCACTGCAGTACATTCCTATCGGAGTAAGGATCAAGCCCTGGCTGGATTAGCACCAGAATCAATTGGTATTGAGTTGCTGGAGAAGCTACATTGGTTATTCACGAGAGACTCATCCCAACCAGAACTATCCAGCTAAAAAGGGAGGAAGGGGTTGCTTGGACTAATGTTCTTGGCTTGACTCCACAAATAACAGGGATACTAGTTAAAAAAAAAAAAAAAAAAAAGGCAAAAAAACCCCAAACAACCTCAGTCTATCCGGTTTAAAGGACAGTGTACTTTCCTCTGAAATGCTTTTAGGAGAGACGGAAACTATAACTTTTCCAGCTTGATCGATTTTAAAACTCTGTAGCGACCTCCTACTCTATGTGCCCTTGTATTTTGTGCACTTTAATCACTTTTTTTTTTTTTTGAGCTCTGCTAACATATTAGTAAAGGAATGACATTTGTTAATAGAAGCAGCAAAATGTGGAGATTTCAAAAGACTTCGCTAACAGCAAATGTTCCCAATTCGTGCAGATTGCAAAATGGGTTGGGACTGATACTGTGCGGCACTAAAACAATGCTGCTGTGCAGCCTCAGTGAGGAGGAGAGGGCAGGGGGAGGAGGAAGGAATTTGTAAGCGCGAGTTTCTTTTTATTCCCTTTTAAACGCACATCCTTTCCAAGCCTTTGTTATGTGCTGGCAGTGCTCTTTCTGCTCTACATATGGAATAAATACCTCCGAAAACCTCCTCGTCCTGTTTTGATCGGGTGTTTTCTTTCTTTCTGTTTTTTTGGGGGGGGGGCTTTGGGTTTAGTTGTTTGGGATTTTTTTTTTAACTGCGTTCCCAAATGGGCTGGAGTAACTGCGGGTTATGAAATGGGACAAATAAAAGTAAACAGTCTAGTAAAAGTCATTGCACGGCGCACGTGTTGTGTCTGGGTCACTGGTGTCTGGCTGCCGCTGATCCGGCTGGGTGTCGTCTCCCCCTCCCCCCTCCCCCCGCAGCTGGGAACTGCTGGCTCCGGCAGGCGCGAGACGGCCGCTGCCAGGTCCTCTACAAAACCGACCTCAGCAAGGAGGAGTGCTGCAAGACCGGCCGCCTGACAACTTCGTGGACGGAAGAGGACGTCAACGACAATACGCTTTTTAAGTGGATGATTTTTAATGGGGGAGCCCCAAACTGCATCCCGTGCAAAGGTGAGAGGGATGCTGGTGAGCTGTTTCTTGCTGAGGAGCGGTTCAGACAGGGACTGGGCTGAGGGAGGAGGAGCGGGGAAGGAGCTAGAGGGGGGCAGAGGGGTCTTCCTGCATCCTTCCTCGGTGGGGCTTTGAGGGGCATCTCGTAGCAGCCCCGGGATCAGTGAGGGGACCCCCATTTCTTCTCGGCCACCATGCACATTGCGGGGAGGAAGGGAGCGACCTCCTTTCCCACTGGCGGGGGAAATTTCCTTCGAGTGGTGTTTCCTGGAGGAGGGGGAAAGGTCTTTTCTCTTTATGCCCAGGGGTCATGCTGCAGTGTCTTTCTTTAAGCAGTTTTGACACCAGTTCTGTTCTGCACACTCGGTGCTAAAGTGGTGCCTCTTTCCTTCCACCAGAAACGTGTGAGAACGTGGACTGTGGACCCGGGAAGAAATGTAAAATGAACAAGAAGAACAAACCTCGGTGTGTTTGTGCTCCGGATTGCTCTAATATCACTTGGAAGGGCCCCGTGTGTGGCTTAGATGGGAAAACCTACAGGAACGAGTGTGCCCTTCTCAAAGCCAGATGTAAAGAACAGCCCGAACTTGAAGTCCAGTATCAGGGCAAATGCAAAAGTAGGTTTGCAAATCTAATCCAATCTCCCTCAAATGCCAAAGGGTGTGTGAGTGAAGGGAGGAGGAGCTGTTGGACATACTTCCCCACAGGAACCAGAGTGACATTCCAAATGCTGGGAGACAGTAACTAAACCACACTCAACAAGCAAGGACATGGCTGGATTGAGAGTTCCCCATAGTCTAGCAGCACTTGTGTCCTACCAGCTACCCTGAGATGGGAAGGTTTCCTCCAGTGGCCCTTAAATGAGGAGAGCTGCTGAAAGCTTTTATCCAATCATTTGTTTCATTGTGTCACCCATTCACTCCTTGCTGGAGCTCTGGGATCTCCTATTAACCATTGTGTGTTTCTGTCTTTATTTCAGAGACCTGTAGGGATGTTTTATGCCCAGGAAGCTCCACATGTGTGGTTGATCAAACTAATAATGCCTACTGCGTGACATGTAATCGAATTTGCCCAGAGTCCACCTCCCCTGAACAGTATCTCTGCGGGAATGATGGCATAACTTACTCCAGCGCCTGCCACCTGAGGAAAGCTACCTGCCTACTGGGCAGATCCATTGGATTAGCCTATGAAGGAAAATGCATCAGTAGGTATCTTGGTCAGAGGGGTAAGTGTGGGGGGAGCTTCCTTGATCAGCTGTTTCAGAATATTGTGTGTGGAATTGTATGGATGTAATGAGCATTGGGGAGGAGGACAAACTTCCACTAGCCTGGATTTGTGCTCCCCTCCAGGAAAAGGAGAGCCAGGGTGAGCTTTGCCTCAGAAAAGATTGCAAAAGGGGTGAGGGAGTAGAGGGCCTGATCCTGCTTCTCTTGCAGACATTAGTATCCAAGGGGAAGTACCCACCATTAAATAGATGATGACATGGTTTCAGCGTAACAAGGTCTCAATATTCAGTGGATCTGGATTCCTGGAAACAATTGTCTTCAAGTGGTCTTGGCAAAGCTTGCATTAACTCAATTGGAAACATCTGATAATTTTTTTCTCTTTAAAAATATTGCAGAGTTTGGAGGCAGTTTGTGGGTGAAGATAGGAAAATAATCTCTGTGCATCCTGACATTTTGTATCGTGATTTCCAGAAATGAGTGATAGTGAAGCATGTTACCAAGAAAGCACCTTCAGGGCAGCCTCTGCTCCCCAAAACTACTGGGGGGATTCAGGGGAGTCCCAGGCTGCTTTTAGTTGGCATAGGTTGAGGTAAATTCCCTTTCCAGTCTTGCAGACAACTACTTTATGTGGGTTAGTTTAAAAATAATTTATTTAGAAATGCTGAATGTGTTGGCAAATTCTGCACTTGCTGCTAATTTGGGGAGTGGAATTTCCACTGACATCAAACAGAGCAGGAAGGTCATGTACAATTGGCAAATGTAATTCTGTATTCCCAGGGCCAGGCTCTGCTGGCACAGCTGTCTTTCCTCCCCCACATATAGACAGGCAATGGTGTCCAAGGGACTAATTGCTTTAGTAAAATCAGCAAGTATCATCACATCTACTGCATCTGAGTTTTGTCTATTCACACAGTTCATTGGGGGAAAGGGAGTTTGGGGTTGTTTGTTGCTTTTCTTTTCCCTTACCTCTAGTATCCTGTGTACATTTTTAGAAGCCAAATCCTGTGAAGACATTCAGTGCAGTGCTGGGAAGAAATGCTTGTGGGATTTTAAGATTGGCAGAGGTCGGTGTGCCCTCTGTGATGAGCCATGCCCTGAAAGCAAGTCAGATGAGGCAGTCTGTGCCAGTGATAACACAACTTATCCAAGCGAGTGTGCCATGAAAAAGGCAGCCTGTTACATGGGTGTGCTTCTAGAAGTAAAGCACTCTGGATCTTGCAACTGTAAGTGAGATTTTTAACTCTGAAGGCAATCCCTAGGTAATGAAGACATACCTTTAAACATAAGATTGATTTAGAGATTTGAGATACGGTACAGGTGCCATATAAGTATGTATCTATCATGCACACACTGGTTACTGATCAGATGCAATAGATCTCCAACAACCAGCTGGCTTTTAAGTTGGGATTTTGGGGCTATTCTGAGGACAAGTCATTTTGTCAGAAAAGGGTTGCCCTAGGAGTGTAATTCTAGAGATTTTTTTCCTAATTTTTCTGCTCTTGTGTGCTTTGCTGATTGCTTTATTAGCAACCGGATAAACTCTAACTGTGTCCAAAAGAACAAGCTTAATGGTAGCACATGGGCATCTGGTTTAGCACAGTTGCCTCTACTAACTCTGAATGAAGGACACAAAGGAGTTAAACCTAGAACACAAGAGCACTTTTTATTTGATTTCAGGAATCTGCCAATAAAACCTGAGCCATTGATTCTTCAGAACTTTCTGCAGTTATGACTTCATAGATTATGTATAAAAACCCTTATTGCATAACAGCAGATACCAAAGAGCATCTCACTACAAGTCGCATAAAATGCAACGCTGTATTATGGCTATTCAGAGGGCTTTGAAAACATGCACTGAGCTGCTTCTGAGCTGTTGTTGTCCTTATTTAAACAACAGCTCCCCTGTATTCCCCCATCTAGCCATTAATGAAGACCCAGAGGAAGAAGAGGAAGATGAAGACCAGGACTACAGCTTTCCTATATCTTCCATTCTAGAGTGGTAAAACCTCTGTCACTATTGGAACAGCCATTGGGCGCAAAATCAATGTCCATACTGTAAATGTGTATGCTTATTTATTTTGGGGAGAAAAAAGTATACATATAGTTGAATCTGGTAGGCATTTATTTATACTGTGTCATGTTTTATAATTTATACATAAAATGTCTGGTTGACTGTACACCTTGTTTTTTTGAATAAAATTATTCGTTTAGGGGAAGAGCAGTGTTATTTATTGTGAGGTCTTTTGCTTGTAAAACTAAGCTTTTCTTTTTTCTTGAAAACTATAAAGGTCCATTCCTTAGAGCTTACCCACATGATCTCATTTCTTTGTTTCACTGATGTTAACTCTCTTCCATTTTAACAAACTTGCATGTCAGTTTCTGTTAAGTTTATTTATTGGATTTTCTGATTGCAGGGGTGCAAAAAAGATCCCTCTGGGTTTTGTTTACAAGGAATCTTGACTGACCAAAAGGTGTTGTAACTGACTTAAATGTACTTCCCCAGGGTGCAGTGAGGTAATCTTTAAGGAAACTTCTCCCACTTCACTTTTCTCTACTTTTGATCACATCGTGTACTGAAGCAATCTCAACGTGCTGTTCATATATACTGTACTATAGACATTCCAGGCTCAAAGAAACCAGATTATGATGGTTGTTAATAGCTACAGGGATAACTGTAATAAGAATAAAGGGTTTATTTTATTTTTATTGTGTGGTTGTTGGGGTTTTTTTGTAACCTGCGTAAATGTTTTGTCAGGTGTTTCCTTTAAGATGGTCTTGCAGTACCACTTTCAAAGTTTTATTTTCCCAATCAGTGTGTTACTAAAAGTTATATCAAAGCTTTATCAGTTCAAGCTTCTTGCTTTTCATAATTCTTTTTTTCTGATGTAATTTTATATTTTCAAACATGGTGAGTTAAATATAAATTAATTTAGATATATAGTTTTGTACTTTTCTACCATGTAAATGTGCAATGTATATAAAAAGTTATAATGTGTATTTGTAAATAAATAATGAGTGAAAAAATAAAAAATGGAGTTTTCCCTAGAAGCAGTCCTCAGGTTTTGGTTCTAAAGGGTTCTGGCCCTCTGGTGCAGAGAATACATACTGGTGGTTATGGGAAAGGAGGCTTGTGCATGATGTAACAGCAAAACACACTGGTTAAAGCCAAGGCTTTCAGCTGACATTGATTCAAGAACCCCTTTTTTTTCAGACAGGAGCAATGTCTCCAGTTCATTGGTTATTATTTAATTTTAAAACCTAGTACAGTGGTAGAGGAGAAGAGATTTGGTATTTTTGTTTCCCTCCCTATCCTCTAAATAAAAAGTCTGTAATTTCTTGGACATACTTAATTTTCATATTTTTAGGAGGTTTTGAACATGCATTTGAATTTTTGCTAAGCTTCAGATCCATGTTACTGGGGTTGAAGTTGTATCACCATCTTAGATGACCGATAGAAAAAGCAAATCATGTCCTAGTTGCCTAAATGCATGATGTGTAGCAATTAGCACAAAACACCAAAAAAAAGCCCAAACAAAACCCCAAACCATCAAAGAATACATTATCACTTGGAATTATTTGCCCCCAAAAGGAAGGTTAATTCAGAAATTCTTTTTGATGCACCAATATTCAGACTGGATGCACTTTTAAGAATGGATACTAATACAGTGAACTGAGGGAAGTTAACAGCTATAAGCACATCAAGGACCAAAATGCTATGTGGGTTATGCTCTTCTCCCAAAAAAGCACATGGCACTTGTTTTGGCGGGTGTCGTGGTTTAACTCCGGACAGCAAGGAAGCACCACGCAGCTGCTTGCTCACTCCCCCCCCTCACCCAGTGGGATGGGAAGGACAATCAGAAAGGAATGCAAAAGTCAGGGGTTCAGATAAGAACAATTCAATAGGTAAAACAAAAGCCAGGCATGCAAGCAAAGCAAAGCAAGGAATTCATTCACTGCTTCCCATCAGTAGGCAGGTGTTCAGCCATCCCCAGGAAAGCAGGGCTCCATCACGCATAACAGTTACTTGGGAAGACAAATGCCATAATGCCAGATGTCCCCCCTTCCTTCTTCTTCCCCCAGTTTATATACTCAGCATGACGTCACATGGTATGGAATACTCTCCTGGCCAGTTCAGCTCACTTGTCCTGGCCGTGCTCCCTCCCAACTTCCCGTGCCCCTCCAGCCCTCTTGCTGGCAGGGCCCATGAAACTGAAAAGTCCTTGACTTAGTAAAAACACCACCCAGATACAACCAAAACCATCAGTGTGCTATCAACATTGTTCTCACACCAAATCTAAAGCACAGCACTGCACCAGCTACTAAGAAGAAAATTAACTCTATCCCAGCTGAAAACAGGACAGCAGGTTTGTGGCAGTTTGATATAATCAATCTGCAAGGCCTCCCCATATTTATATTTAGATATCATCCTCCATACCACAGAGGCTTTAAGTGCTTTTCTCGCTTAATTGTAGCACGTGTTTCACATTCATGGATTACCTATGTAACAGTGTCCATGGTCAAGTCCACGCCTTAATCAAAAGCCTATCTATATGTTGCATCTCTTCCTTGATGACCTGAGGTGTCATGGGTCCATCGAGCTATAAATAATTCACTTCTATGTTGCCATTCCAAATCTACTTAAGCCACATCAATCTGGGCTGTTTAATCCACCTGATGGTTGATTAAATGTTCCCCAGTGTCCCGACTCTTGGGTACTTGAGCATCTATGTGACATACCTTCACGACCAGGTTCTCCAACTGAGCAGCGATATCTTGCCATAATTCAGCAGCCCAGATGGGTTTACCTCTGCATTGCCAATTGCTTTGCTTCCATTGCCGTAACCACCCCCATAGAGCATTTCCCACCATCCATGAGTCAGTATAGAGGTAAGGTATCAGCCATCTTTCTCGTTCAGCAACATCTAAAGCCAGCTGGATAGTTGTCACCTCTGCAAACTGGCTCGATTCACCTTGTCCTTCAGCAGTTTCTGCAACTTGTCGCAGGGGACTCCATACAGCCGCATGCCACCTCTGATGCTTTCCTACAATACGACAGGACCCATCAGTAAACAAGGCATATTGCTTCTCATGTTCTGGCAGTTCATTATACAAAGGGGCTTCTTCAGCACATGTCACCTCTTCCTCTGGTGACATCCCAAAATCTTCATCTTCTGGCCAATCCATAATAATTTCAAAAATTCCTGGATGATTGGGATTTCCTATCCGAGCTTGTTGTGTAATCAGTGCAATCCACTTACTCCATGTAGCATCAGTTGCGTGGTGTGTAGAAGAGACCTTCCCTTTGAACATCTAGCCCAGCACTGGTAACCGGGGCGCCAGGAGAAGCTGTGCTTCAGTACCAATCACTTCTGAAGCAGCTCAAACCCCTTCATAAGCTGCCATTATCTCTTTTTCAGTTGGAGTACAGCGGGCCTCTGATCCTCTATATCCCTGGCTCCAAAAACCCAAATGTTGTCCTTGAGTTTCCCCTGGTGCTTTCTGCCAGAGGATCCAGGTAGGGGCATTCTCCCCAGCTGCGGTGTAGAGCACATTCTTTACATCTTGCCCAGTCTGAACTGGCCCAAGGGCTACTGCTTGAACTATCTCCCATTTGATTTGTTCAAAGGCTTGTTGTTGCTCAGGGCCCCATTTAAAACCATTCTTCTTTCGGATCACATGATAAAGAGGGCTTGCAATCAGACTGTAGTTTGGAATATTCTTTCTCCAAAATCCGACAACACCTAAGAAAGCCTGAGTTTCTTTTTTATTAGTTGGTGGAGACATAGCTGTTATTTTATTGATCACATCCATTGGGATTTCATGACGTCCATCTTGCCATTTTATTCCCAAAAACTAGTTCTCCCATGTGGACCCCTTGACCCTATTTTGTTTTATGGCATAACCGGCTTTCAGGAAAATTTGGATAATTTTCTCCCCTTTCTCAAAAACTTCTGCTCTATTGCCCCATGTGATGATATCATCAATGTATTGCAGATGTTCTGGAGCTCCACCCTGTTCTAGTGCAGCCTGGATCAGTCCATGGCAGATGGCAGGGCTGTGTTTCCACCCCTGGGGCAGTCAATTCCAGGTGTATTGGACACCCCTCCAAGTGAAGGCAAACTGTGGCCTGCACTCCACAGCCAAAGGGATCGAAAAAAACACATTTGCACTATCAGTAGTGGCATACCACTTGGCTGCCTGTGACTCCAGTTCATATTGAAGTTCTAGCATGTCTGGTACGGCAGCACTCAATGGCAGCATGACTTCATTCAGGCCACGATAGTCCACTGTTAGTCTCCACTCTCCATTAGACTTTTGTTCTGGACATATGGGGCTATTAAAGGGTGAGCGGGTTCTGCTGATCACTCCTTGGCTCTCTAATCAACGAATCAGTTTATGGATGGGAAGCAGGGAATCTATTGGCGCTATATTGCTGCTGGTGCACTGTTGTGGCAGCAATCAGCACCTGTTGTTCTTTGACCTTCAGTAACCCCACAGCAGAAGGGTCCTCTGAGAGACCGGGCAAAGTAGACAGCTGCTTGATTTCCTCTGTTTCCAGGGCAGCTATACCAAAACCCCACCAATATCCTTTCAGATCCTTGAAAGACCCTCTCCTAAGATAGTCTATGCCAAGGATACATGGAGCTTCTGGGCCAGTCACAATGGGATGTTTTTGCCACTCATTCCCAGTCAGGCTTATTTCAGGCTCCAATACAGTTAGCTGTTGGGATCCTCCTGTCACTCCAGAAATACTAATGGGTTCTGCCCCTTCATACCTTGATGGCATTAGGGTACACTGTGCACCTGTATCCACTAGAGCTTTATATTCCTGTGGGTCTGATGTGCCAGGTCATCAGATGTACACAGTCCAGTAAACCCGGTTATCCCTGTCCTCCACCTGGCTGGAGGCAGGGCCCCTCTAGGACTGGTTATAGGATTCTCCACTTACTTTTTTGTAATAACAGATTATAATTCACTTCCCTAGAATCAGGAGTAAGATAATCCCTTCCATTCTTTCTGGGAAACTGCCCACTGGAGAGTGGAGTAGCAGCCTTCCTGAAAAAAAAGCCCTATTTGTTATTGTCTTTCCTTGCAATTCACGAACCTGTGCCTCCAGGTTTGAGGTAGGTTTTCCATCCCACTTCCTCATGTCTTGTCCATGCTACCGCAGGTAAAACTGCATGGTACTCTGTGGTGTGTACCTCCTATATCCCCCCTTTTGAGCAAAAGGATGCTTACTGTTAATAGCTGAGATGTGGGTCCATACAGGTGGGGAGCAGGATCTATCCTTGTTGAGTCACTCCACAGACAAGATGAGGGAGGAAGAGATGTTATCTTTGTATTCTCATACTTCATTCACTGTCGGTGCCACTTTGTCTCTCTAGCTCATTACTGCCAATGAGTTGACATACAACAATGGTGCACTCTGTACAAATTTCCGCTACATGTGTCCTGTGCAATGGACTTCATTAGGTTCTGTGGGTAACTGCACGTAATAATAAATCATCTCTTTCACAGCTAATTCCCTCAGGTACAGATACCTCTCTGTATTGCAGTCCACTTGCCTGGGTGGCATGTAATATCCTCCTTGAAGGGATACCTTTCCTTCATGCTTGACAAGAGTTGTCTTCAGATGCTGAGGACTTGTGTCCCTCTTCCAATTGCCTTGTCAATGCCCCCTTCCCTAGAAAGTGATCCCAGCTGTTTGGTTTCCCTATCCTCTAATTCCAAACTATTAGCCCCATTATCCCAGCATCGAAGTAGCCAGGTGATAATGTGCTCACCTGGATGACAAGTGAAATCCTTTTGCATATCCTGTAGCTTATTCAGGGAGAGAGATCAAGTGGTTACCTCTTGTTTTGCCTCTTCCTCCTGTTCCTGTGATGGCCCTGCTTCATCCTCCTTTACTAAATGAGCTGACTTCTGTGTCTATTTCTTCTTGTGTATAGGGTTGACTGATACCAGCACAGGTTGGTTCTCTGGTTCACCTGCAGTGCCTATTGCTGATGTTGGAGTAGCTGCAGTGTCTCTTGCTTTGCTGTCAGATCCAGAGACCTTCTCTTCCCCTTGAGTATACAGAATCATGTTGAACTGGGTTCAGTAGGCATGGGCCAGGCCCCAGCATGTTGCAGTAATTTGTGCCTCTCTGGAATTGCCAGGGTGACAGCATACTTTTCCCAAATACTTTCCTAGTTTTTCTGGATTCTGCACTTGTTCAGGGGTGAAGTTCCAAAACACTGGAGGTGTCCACTGTCCTAGGCACTTGCACATACTATCCCACATACCCTGACACTCATAACTATCCGACTTCAGGGCAGACCTCTGGGTGGTATTCTTAAACAGTTGTTTAATCTTAAACAAGACCTGGAACACACTCAGCATTCCTAGCAATAGGATCATGCTGGTTTCAATATCCCAAGGATATTCAAAATTTTCAAAGTTCTCGAATGCTACTGTAATTAATCTGGAAGGGAAGGGCAAGATGTGGAAGAATGTCTCCTCAGTAGATTGGTTCTCCAAGGAGAAAAGGCAAAAGGTGTAATTATTAATAGTTCCCATTCGATGACTCCCAGAGTATAGAGGTGACAGAAATGCTGAGTACACAGACCAGATTAGTTTCATGACCAGCAAGTCTATCATATCATAAACCAGTAAAGTACAACACAATGATAACTTTAGCCCAGGTCCCAAGGACAATAAACAGTGCAACAGGGAACACATACTGCAAGTAAAATACATAACACAACCCTGAGATCATGGACAGCAACTTAAAGAGCAAAGAAATCAACATTGTGGCCAGTGATTATTAAACCAGTACAATGAATATTTATCACAAATTTGTTTTAATACACTCTAGTCGGATCTGTCATTATCTCAACCCTTTGAGCCCCATGTTGGGTATCCCATACAAGCTAATATGGAAAAAAATAACTCTGTCCCAGTCAAAACCAGCTCAACTGTGCATTAAGAAAGAAAGCAAAACAAAACAAAACCAAAACAAAAAACACAGAAAAAAAGAGGAAGTAGAAAAAACAGATTCAGCACTTTCTTTAGACTGAGAGAATTAAGTTTGCATTTCCACTTCCCAGGAAGTTCCCCATGTAAAAGCCTAGAAGAGAGGGAAGAAAAAAGTAAAGCCTCTCCTGTTGTAACTATGATTCAGTGTAGAAAGAGATGTGAGCTTTGTAATCTTGATTTAAACAGGGGGTTAAACATGATTTCATAGCTTAAGGATGGAGGCACTTACCTACTGGGGGAAGAAGAAGGGGAGGCAACCTGGATTCTGGCCCCTGCTTCAAGCACTATTTATGTATGTTACTCAATTACAAATGCAAAATGTGTAGGCAGCCCCTGGGGCAAGTACGCAGGACTTCCTCTTTAAAAGGAGTACATATTAAGGTTGCAAATTATCCTTTCTCAATGAATCTTGCTTCCTTCCCAATACAGAAATATGCCTTCAGCAGGCATAACAGACAGTTCTCCAGATTGAGCTTCACCTTGAGCTGGTGGTGGATGCACTCTTGGGAGATATGGGAATGATCTCAGGAAGAGACTGGCAATGAACCTGCATCTCCCACTTCATGAGCAAGTGTCTTATCTACAAGTATGATATTATGTAAAATGTTGGCAGTAATGCTGACACAACCTCTGGACATGTTTCTGTGAGAAAGTCTTTGGGACTGTTGTGCTTCATGACAGGGCTAGTGCATGTCAAGCATCCTCAGAAGATTCCTATCTCATGAAGTCACTCAGGAGATGCTTCACCTGTGCATCACAGGCAGGTGCAAGGTAAGTTTCAAGATTTTCATTAGTACAGAAATAGCAGTAGCTATGGGAAATGCAGTAGCAGAACTTTTAGATAAAATTTTTTCAGCAGAAATCTGATGTAGATTTTTGTGGATGTTTTGTGTACATGTACATGCATAAATATAGTTTCCTGGCATTTTTGTTGCTTTTTTGAATTTGGCTGTCAGTGACTTTCTCAAAGTTATTTTGTGAACTCACATAAAAATAGAACCCAGAAATCCTGCTCTGCTACAGTCTCTCTGTAAGACATGTATATACAATTACAGTCTTTTAATGCCATTGCTTTGCTGGAAATGAAGAAGCTGGCACCTGTCTGATTTTGAGAAGAATCTTCTTTGATACTCTCCACATCTATTAAACATTTTGTATCTATGTCATTGACATGTATTTATTAGTTCCTCAAGAGATTTTCCAATAGGTTCTTTTTCCATCCCTCTGTTTTCCCAGCCCCTATTCTTTTTTATTCTGGGTTCTGTTGCCCTCAGGAGACTAAAATCCTGCACCCTTTGCTCTTCTCATCATGCACTTCCTTCCAAAGAGACTACATCTCTGAACAAAGCAACAGGAGGAGGAATGGCAAGAGTTTTTTGTATTATTTTGAAAATAATATTATAAATGCACACCTGTAGTTTTTATGTATTCATAGAAGAATAAATTATATTTGCTTTGGATAATGCTAAAAAATCCATAACAAATTAGAGTTTGCTCTATAGCAGGAACAGCCTTAATATATGATCGTTATTTAAATATGTCCTCATTTCAGCTGGGATAGAGTGAATTCTCTTAGTAGCTGGTACAATGCTTCTGTTTTGGTTTTAGTATGAGAATAATGCTGATAACACACTGATGTTTTAGTTGTTACTAAGTAGTGCTTACTCTAAATCAAAAACTTTTCAAGTTTCTCATGCTCTGCCAGTGAGGAGGAGCACAAGAAGATAGGGAGGGCACACTGCCAGGACAGCTGACCTGAACTAGCCAAAGGGATATTCCATACCATAGAACATTATGCTGAGTGGAGGGTATGGGGATGGTTGGCTTGGGCCTGCCAATCACTGCTCAGGGACTGGCTGGGCATCAGTCAGCAGGTGGTAACTGTATTGTGCATCACTTGTTGTGCTTTTCCTCTTAGATTTTATTCCTCTCTCCCACTCTCTCCTTTATTATTATTATTATTGTTGTTGTTGTTGCTATTGTTATTACTTATTTTAATTATTAAATTGTTCTTATCTCAACCCACAAGTTTTACCTTTTTCCTGATTCTTCCCCCCATCCCTCAGGGAAGAGGGGAGTGAGCGAGTGGCTGCGTGGTACTTAGTTGCCAGCTGGGGTTAAACCATGACAGTCCTTTTTGGTGCCTCATTAACCACCACCCTTCTTCCCATCCTTTGATATAATACACAGATATTATTCCCTTACTCCATGGACCACCCCTGTAAAAATGTCTATAAATGTCCACAAATGTCCACAAAATGTCCATTGAGTTCATTTAGTCCATGAACACGATCTCTTTTGGTGGTCACTCAGGAGAAGAGAGGTTGTGTGTTGTATGGGGTTATTGGACATCAAAGCCAGCTCAGGTCGGGTCACTGCTGCACTTGCACTGCTTCTTGTAAGGCTTGTCCTCCAATGGTTCAGGTGGTTGTTGCTATAGTCATTCCTATAACATGAAACTCAAATCATGGGTTACAACAATTTAAAAGTATATCCACTATAATCTCCACCCCTGGTCCCTTCGGACCAGCCCGTAGGGTTTAACATTCCAATGAACTCCCCTTGCCCCTGCTCTGGCTTGGACTTATCCACAGACTGCAGTCCCTTAGGGTTGTACCTGCTCCAAGTGGAGCCTCAGCTATGAACCACAGTCTCTCCAGGGGTATCCCTGCTGCGGCATAGACTCATCCACAGCCACAGTCACTTTGAGGTGCACCTGTTCCAACATGGCCTTATCCATGCATGGGACATGACTGTAGACCTGCTCCAGCATGGCCTTACCCACAGCCACAGTCTCTTCAGAACTGAATCAGCTCCAGCATGGCCTTATCCCTGGCTGCAGTCCCTTCAGGGGCGTACCTGCTCTGTCATGGGCTTATCCATGGCCACACACTTTGGGGTGCTCCAGCATGACCTCACACACAGCCACTGATGCTTCAAGGTGTACCTACCGCAGCATGGACCTGTCCTTGGGCCACAATCCCTTCAGAGGCATACCTGCTGCAGCACAGACATAACCATGGTCACAGACACTCCGAGATACACCTGCTCAGGCATGGGCTTATTCATGGCCACAGGGACTTTGGGGTGTCCTGCTCCCACGTGGACTCATCCACAGGTCACAGTCCCTTTGACTCAAGCTCACACTGGAGTTCCAGCCTGTCCAGTACAGCAGCACAGAAACAGCAGCCATGCCCTGGCCACCTGCCAGCCCAGGCACATCACCACTGCTGTTATCAAAATGCTCCCAGGCACAGCACAGTGAGATGATAAGCAGTACAGCAAGCAGTGAAAGCAAAAAGTAGTCACTAACGAGCACTAGACTAATGTACAGTAAGGCAAGCAAGCCCCATGGCAAGCACAGAAACCTGCCCCTTAATAGCTAAACAGCTATAACAGCTATAAATTGGATCTAGCACATTCTAATCATATCTGTTGTTATCTGGAACCCTTCGAGCCTCATGTTTGGCACCAAAAAGGACTGTCGTGATTTAACCCCAGCCAGCAACTAAGCACCATGCATCTGCTCGCTCACTCCCCCCACAGTGGGATAGGGAAGAGAATCAGAAAAGTGAGAAAACTCAAGGTTTGAGATAAGAACAATTTAGTCAGTAAAGCAAAAGCCTCACACACAAGCAAAGCAAAATGAGGAATTAATTCACTGCTTTCCATCGGCAGGCAGGTGTTCAGCCATCTCCAGGGAAGCAGGGCTCCATCATGCATAATAGTTACT
The DNA here is from genome assembly GCF_023634155.1 of Falco peregrinus. NCBI lineage: Eukaryota > Metazoa > Chordata > Aves > Falconiformes > Falconidae > Falco > Falco peregrinus. Next base: position 2,223,288 of record NC_073743.1, on the reverse strand, counting down.
TGGAAAGACAAACGCCATCACTCCAAATGTCCCCTCTTCCTTCTTCTTCCCCCAGTTTTTTATTGCTGAGCATGACATATGGTCTCGAATATCCCTTTGGCCAGTTGGGGTCAGCTGTCCTGGCTGTGTCCCCTCCAAGTTCTTGTCTACCCCCTACTTGCTCATGGGGTGGTGTGAGAAGCAGAAAAGGCCTTGACTCTGTGTAAAGTACTACTCAATAATAACAAAAACATCCCTGTATTATCATCAGTGTTTTCAGCACAAATTCGAAAGCTAGTCCCATACAAGCTAATATAGAAAAAATTAACTCTATCCCGATCAAAACCAGCACAACAGGCTGTCCTGGCTGTTTTTTAAATGAAGAAACAGAAACCTCTGGATGCCTAAGTACAGGAAGGTGGTTTACAACTCTGAAACCATCTTGCACAAACTTCTAAAACCAGAAGATAAATACATTTTCTGAAATATCTTTCTTTTCTGTGTTTTCTATCATCTGGCATACATATTCCCCTTTAAATCATATTTCTGAAACTCCTAGTTCTCTGTAGTGTGTACTGAATCCCAGGCCTGTGAGCTCCATTCACAAATGCAGGCATTTAAAAGTCAGGCACAGTAACACAGAGTGGAGCAACTATGCTTGAACACAGAAACCTGTATTCTGGCACATAAGTAAAATCAGATTAATTCCAAGGAATCCAGCTTGAGGCATTTGAACAATAAGACAAAATGTCCTGGTTCCCAAATGTATTTATCTGTGCAATAAATGCAAGTGAGTATATATAATTTTGATCACACTCGAATGCATTCGTGATATCTGTTCATATGACAGACTTAAAAACAATATAAGGGACCTCTTTTGCACCTTTGACCTCTTTGTTTGCTTTCTGCCTGCTAATATACCTCAGCTAAAGCTACATTCCAAGCCCCTCAGTAAATTTCAAACAGCTGCCATTTCTTTTTTTTTTTATGACATAAAATTTTTTCCTTCTTTCCCTCCAAATGGGAATCAGGTGAAATTAAATTTCAGTATGCAGTGCTGTTCTCTAGGCAGTGACATTTTACTATACAATGAATCACCAGCACAGAAACATCTGTATCATCCCTTTGAAGAACTAGGTTTGCATGCTTTCTGGTGAAGCATAACATTTGTACATACGCCAAGGGGTTCACAAGGTATCAGATTTTAAATTCATAACTCCCTAAAGATAAAGCAATTACATTTTTTGTTTATTATTTCTTTAATTCCAAGCCTGCCTGACCCATATGAAAAATAGTACCCACATGTTAACTCTCCAAAATACATTTTTTTCTGATAGACATGAATACATAATGGACCTTAGTGGCTGGATTTTGCTGACACTCACTTGGGATTACCTGTATAATTCACAGCTTCATTACTCCTAAACAACATGGCCAATGAAATTATCACACAGTAGAGAAATATGGCATGAAAACAAGGTAAGAGCCATAATGTTCAGCTCACAGACTGATTTGGAGTTAAAACCATACATATGGCTTATTTTCCTGAATTTTATAGGCACATTCTTTTGATCTCTTAATCTTTAAATGGATTTGTTCAAATTCACCATGGGATTGAAGAGCACTAATGTGTCAGAAAACTGAGAAGGAAGGAACTTTGGACTTTGATAACAGCTAATCAGACCTACTAGATGCAGTTAGAGGATAATGAGTTTACTTTCCAGATCTTGCTTCTGACACACAATAACTGTGAACTCTATTATGTGCAAATAATAAATCTAAGCAGCACCTCCAATATATGAATGAGAAAAAAAAGAGGCTCATATTTTCAGAAGTGTTAGCATATATTTGTCAACACCAGACATAGCTAAATAGTACAAAGACAGACTACAAGACAATGGTAACACATACCCAAAGCAGTATGTGAGTTTGCAAGTAGATACATGGTTTTGAGAATCTGACTCATGTTTAATAGGTAAGACTTTCAGGGATGACAGACTGCGCAAGGTCTTGGGTAGACTGGATGGGTTTGTTTTGCTGATAACATACTGGCTGGTATGTTAATTTTTTCAATGTGTTATAGAGCAGTTCCCAAGTTAGGGTCATGACCCCACTTGGGGCCACAAGCCTGGAAGTGAAAATGAAAGTGGGGTTCTGACCCTGGAAGTAGGGTTGCTAAGGGAAAACTTTGGGAAGCACTGATGTTGTGCTACTGGGTGAGACACCTACATGGATGGTGAGTTTAATCACTGCCAAGGGATAAAGTTTTTAACAGTGCCTGTATTTCTCAGAGACTGAAGTCTCATTTCTGACTGATTTACTGTCAGATATCAAAGATATCAAGGTCTCTGGTACATAAAGAGAGATTTGAGGTTTAAATTCAGGATTGCGCATACTACATATTGAAAAGTTGGCCATTTCAGCGAAGTCTCCGAGGTGTGCTACTCTGGCAGAGGTGCTCCGGAGTGGAGGATTATTGCGCCAAGGGACCGCGGGGAGCTTTCTGTGAACTGAACTGAGGGCAGAGAGAGAGAGAAGGTGCCTCTGCCTCTGCCTCTGCCCCCCTCCCCACCCCACCCCCCCGCCCCCGCCCCAAGAGGAAAGCATTGAGACCCTGAGCGGCAGCTCTGACTCAGCATAGGTGGGCCAGGAGTGAAGGCAGCCAAACCCCCACAAATACAAAAGCAGCCCCCAGGGAGCCAGAACGACCAGGAGTGTGGTACAGCAGTTCGTTCAGGGAGGGTGCCGCCCCCCTAAGGGCTTAAAGAGGCAAGCTCCAGTAATGGTCATCGCCCTCCCTCGTTAGCTTGTCCAGTACTGGTTAATAACCTTGGTGCACAATGGGAGCCGCATGATTGGAAAATATTGCAACAGGCAAAGCAAACGATCACTACTCATGGTCTGCGTTCAGAGGCTGCATGACAGATCATCCAGTTTATTTTCACAGCAGACGTTCTTTCACCTGCTGATTGTGCTGGACTTGCTTCCCTGTTATTGACTCCTTCTCAATATCTATTGTTTGAGAGGGAGTGGAAGAGACTAGCCGTAGAGGAAGCAAACAGACATCACGATCCAAATATAGGAGATCCACTTTATGGTGTACAGGCAGATATGTTAACTGGGCAGGGACTTTACTACACAGGTTCAATTGCAGTATCCTATACAAATGCATCAACTTGCTCAAACTCTAGCACATCGAGCCCTTTTGTCTGTGCCAGACAAGAAGAAACCTGCTTCCTATACCACTGTTCGTCAGGGGACAACGGAGCCCTATGGACAATTTGTAGACAGTTTGTCTGCAGCATTAAGGACAATTCTGATTTACCTTTGGACCTGCAGGAACATTTGTTCCGCACCCTCGCCTTTGAAGCGGCTAACCCAAGAACAAGGGCGGTCTTAGCAACACTACCCCAAGGAAGTCCCGTAGATGAAATGTTACTTAGAGCTACTCGAGCCGAACAAAATAACCAAGCGGCTGCCTTTACTGCTGCGATGAGGGAGCAAGGGCATATAATCGCAGCAGCCTTAACAAATCATATAGGTGGACATCGAAGGGGGAACAATGGTATATCAGGATTTGGTATTTGTTATCGATGTGGTGAACCTGGACACATGAGGTGTACTCGTTCAAAGACTGTTTGGTGTCACAAATGTAACTTAGATACACATGCTACTGTTGCTTGTAGATATAACAGGTCAGGAAACATGCAGCACAGCATGGCGGGTCTACGCACAAAGACGCAAGCACAGGCCCCAACAACGCAGATGAGAAATGTGGATTTTTATACCAGCGCGTCCCACCCACCCGGGTAAGTCTCAGAGTGGATGTGGCAACCGCAGTAGAAGTAGCTTTGAATAATAAAGAAGTGACTTTAATTCCAACTGAAGTAAAAGGACCTTTGTGTAACGTGAATTCTCCAGTTGGAGGACTTTTATTAGGGAGATCTTCAACAGGAAAGCAAGGAGTAATTGTTTTACCTGGGATAATTGATGCAGATTTTACGGGACACGTACAAGTTATGGCCTATGCATTACAACCTCCTGATACTATTCCAAAAGGAAGTAAAATTGCTCAAATACTTCCCTATGACAGCCTTGTTGCGCATTGACAATCATATGAGCAACTCGGACAACAATGACAGCCATCTAAGATGGGAGGAGAAGACGATTTTGGATTTACCAGACCTGAGGTGTGTTTCACATTAGACCTCAATCACAGACCATATCAGAAGATTCAATTGAAGAAAGGCAGTCAACAAATTACTCTGGAACCTCTATTAGACTCTGGGGCAGATGTCACCATCATTAATCAACATCTATGGCCCCAGAATTGGGAACTGCAAGCTCCAATCACCCAAGTGGTAGGAGTAGGAGGTGCGAAAGTCCCAAAACAGAGTAAAGACTTGATTACATTGCAGTTTGAAGACAGCCGGGCTATTGTAATTCAGCCATACGTTATGAACTCCCACCCACATTATCTGGGTTGATTGGACAGGATGTTTTGTCGCAATTGGGACTAGTTGTGACAACTGACCAGCATTTTGCTGGTCATATTCGACCTTCTACAAGTCCATGGAATATTCCTATTTTTGTGATAACAAAGAAAACTGGGAAATGGTGACTCTTACATGATTTACGTGAAGTTAATGATCAGATTTTAGCAATGGGAGCATTGCAACCTGGTCTTCCAACTCCTATGATGATCCCTCAGAATTGGCAAATTGTCGTGGTAGATTTGAAAGACTGTTTCTTCACAATTCCCTTACATCCTGACGACACACAAATATTTGCATTCACTCTGCCATCAATAAACTGTGCCGCTCCAGCCAAAGGTATGAATGGGTTGTCTTACCACAAGGAATGAAGAGCTCTGACACATTGTAGGAGACTTTTGTAGATTGGGCACTTGTTCCGGTACGACAACGTTGGCCTCACATTCTGATCTATCATTATATGGATGATATTTTATTGCCTTCTGAACAAGGGATTTCAGATGATCAGCAGAAATGGCTTGGTGACCACCTTCTATCATGTGGTTTGATTGTGGCGCCTGAGAAGGTTCAACATTCGGCCCCATGGAAATATTTGGGCTGGCTCATCTCGGATGCTCAAATACAACCACAGAAGGTGACCCTTACTACACAAATAACTAATCTGCATGATGCTCAAAGGCTTCTAGGAGACCTACAGTGGGTTCGTAACATAGTTGGCCTCACTAACGATGATTTGCAACCGTTCCGATCCTGGTTGCATGGCACCAAAGCCAACAGTCCTTGAACTTGTTCACCAGAGCAGCGGGCTGCCCTAGAAGTTGTGTCCCGCAAGATTCGGACTGGCTGGTGTGGTCGCCGAATGGCGAATCATCCGTTATCTTATTTGGTTTGTAATGTTGCCACTTCACCTTTTGCCCTTATTTTGCAATGGCAAAAGAAAAAGGGGGAAAATACGGCGATCATTTTAGAGTGGTTGTTTTTGCCATTGCAACCCAGACATTGTATTTTAAGTCGTCCTGAAGCAGTAGCGGCCTTGGTGAGAAAAGGAAGAGACAGGATTGTTGAAATTGATGGGACTGAACCGGCAGATATCAGTATTCCAGTCTGTGGTGATGATTATGAGTGGCTCCTGAGACATTTAACAGTCATACAGGAAGCCTTGATGGGCTATACAGGTGTTGTACACAACAACCGGCCAAAAGGACCTCTCTGGAAGATGTTAGAACATTACCAGTGGATTGCGAGACCGTTATGCTCAAAAAGACCAGTTGAAGGGCCAACGGTGTTCACGGATGCAGGACGAAAGATTAAGAAGGCTGCGTGTGTTTCGCAATCCGATAATCAGTGGCAGAAACATGTGATAACTGGTGAACGACAGGACAGCCTTCAAACCTTAGAACTGAAAGCAGCGTGTTGGGCATTGGGAAGCTGGAACGACACCCCTGTAAACATAGTATCAGACTCATTGTACGTAGTTGGTGTAGTACAGCGCATTGAAGATGCCTTGCTGAGAGAGACAAAGAACCAACATCTTGGTGAAATGTTTCTACAGCTGCGTAGTACTCTTTGACAGAGAAAACATGAATTTTGTATTATGCATATTAGAAGTCATCAGTGGACCATTGGGTTGGGCAAAGGTAATGCTAGAGCTGATGAAGCAGTCAGCTGTCCAGTAATAACTCCTCCAACAAATAAGTTTGAAGAAGCTCACAACAGCCACGAGATGTTTCATCAGAATGCAAAGTCTTTACATTGACAGTATCAAATACCCATAGCAGATGCAAAGGGTATTGTCCACTCCTGTCCTCAGTGTAGTCATCATGGACCTGGTTTAGGGGTGGGCACTAACCCAAAAGGTCTGAAGGCACTTCAGGTTTGGCAAATGGATGTAACACATGTACCTGACTTTGGAAAGCTTAAGTATGTGCGTGCATGTCACAATTGACACCTATTCTCATTTTATATGGGCCACTGCACAAATCGGTGAAAAGGCATTACATGTGGAGAGATACTCAATGTCTTGTTTTGCTGTCATGGGAGTACCTGTAGAAATAAAGACAGACAATGGTCCAGAGTATAGTAGTCAACGAGTCTCTAGGTTTATGACAACTTGGGGAATTAAACACGTTAAAGGGATTCCTCACTCCCCAACGGGGCAAGCAGTTGTTGAAAGGGCAAACCGTACCCTGAAGGATTATCTTCAGAGACAGAAAGTATCGCAGGACATAGACGTAACTAAACGGTTGACTAAGGTGTTGTTTACCTTAAACTATCTCTCCCTTAGGGAGGGTAGAGAGGGACCACCTGTTGTTATACATCACCAAACAGCGCGAGGGAACCAAACAACTACAGTTCCTGGTTTGAATGTTCTGTATAAAAATATGGCTTCAGGTGTATGGGAAGGACGTAATCCCGTGTTATTTAATGGTAGAGGTTATTTTTGTATCTCCACAGATAAAGGACCGATATGGGTCCCTAGTAAGTTTGTGCGACCTGTATGTCAAGATCAGAAGACGGAAGAGAAGACTCAGAGAGAGAGCAGACAGAATAAACTGTCTATCTTGTAAGGGATGTAACCCACGGGTATTATGCCAATGTATGCTATTTGGGGTAAAGCGGTTCTGTAAGCCAAAGCTTAAATGTAAATGGTGTAAAGAGTGCACGTGTTTGATTAGTAACCAGGCATGAAGCAAGAGAAAACATATGACTAGTGTAATACCATGCTGACTGGAGACAGTACACATCATCAGAATCTGTGAAAGCACAGATTTGTGGGATGGAATGTAAAAAAAAAAAAAAAAAAAAAAAAAAAAGAGAAAAAAATAATTGTGGAAATTGTAGGACTAAACATGTTTGAGTGGTGGACTTGGTTTACGGTCTTGATGAATTTTTTACCCATGGGCCAAAGTATTTTTGACATCTTGCCTAGGACAAACATGTGGGTGACAAGGGCAAATATCAAGGGAGTAACAGACTTTTTTTTAAGTCTGCAACAGGCAGACAACCTCTTTAGAACCTGTTTAATTGGTATTCCCCTGCAAGGGAATGAAACAAATTTTGATGGTTTTTTGGAATGTTAAAACAGTGGATCTGACTTCCAATCAGAATGGTACATGTATGAGTCCAAATGGGCAATATGTTTGGTCTTCTATGTGTAATGCAGCGTGGCAGAAGACGGTTATTGAGCATTTAAATCGGCCACATCATTTATCTTTGCAGGAGTTAGACCTATTGGCTAGCGTTGTACCTGTTGTATATGTTAATGTTACTGCGACTGATATGGCAGACTGTACCCACATGTCATCACCACTTCAACCCGTGAATGGCACTGGAGTAATTTGGTTTGGTGACCCGTGGCGGTTATGGCTAACACGTCAAGGTGAACGGGGGTTTTATACAGGGTTTCAAAATCTAACCGGCTCACCTATTTGGGGTGAACTGAAAGCTGGGGGTTTCCATATAGATGTATCAGGGGGTTATCAGTTGCCACCGGGAATCTTTCTAATATGTGGGGACAGAGCGTGGCCAGGGATTCCTTTGTATCCTGTCGGTGGACCATGTTATTTAGGGCGTTTGACTTTGTTTGCTCCACATATGAAAGACTTATTGAAAATGACTCAACAATGTCATAGATCACGGAGGGCACTGCGCACCTTTGATGAAACATGTAATGACCGAGTCGATCTGCAGTCTGTAACAACAAATGTCCTAGCCTCCATATTTATGCCGGGGACAATGGCTGCATTAAATGCTAAGAATATACGAAGGTTAGCGTGCTGGGGAGAGAAACAATTGAATCTTACGTCACAGATTTTAAGTTCGCTATTGCTTGATGTAGATAGTGTTAGGCATGCTACGTTACAAAATAGAGCTGCAATAGATTTTTTGGTATTAGCAGATGGACACGGTTGTGAGGATTTTGAAGGGATGTGTTGTATGAACCTTTCCGATCATTCCATATCGATGCACAAGAAGTTCACATATTTCTTTCTTCCTTTCCCTCTGGATCTTATTCTCCCCCTTCCCCCCTCCCCCCCCTTTTTTTCATTATAACTGTTATTGTCATCATTGTTGTTACTGTTCTTTCATTCTTATTCTATTTCAATTATTAAATTGTTCTTATCTCTGCCCTCAGGTTTTACATTCCTTTCCAATTCTCCTCCTCATCCCTCTGGGTGAGGAGGGAGTGAGTGAGCAGCTGTGTGGTACTTAATTGCCAGATAGGGTTAAACCACGACAAACCAAGATGTAGTTTTCCAGTAACACTTTAAAGGATTCTTTTTTGTATTATAGTTCAATAGTTTACAGTTGAAATATTTGAGGGTATTAAATAAGAAAGAACTTGCTTTAATTTATATGTCATGTTTTATAGACCTTGATATTAGCTTAATTATTAGAATTAGTATTACTTAAATCCGTAAGACCAGTCAAATAGAAAGGCTAAATCAAGAGGAAAGGACCATACTATGCCATAAAACAGTTTGCAAGCACAGAGGAATCTTTAGTCTTTTGATTTGTTTTGTTTAATTTTACATGATTCAAAGGCTCTTGTTCAAAATGTGTAGACTTCCTAAGACAGAGGTGGGTTGTGGAACGTTAGTTTCATTCCTCACAGTTTTGGAATTAAACCTTTGACTTTTGTTTTTATTAATATAAAGAGAGTACAGTTTTTAGTTATTGACTGGTTATATGAATGTCTGAATGTGTATATGTGGGGAGCAATTTGACATTTAGAAAGCACAAAAAGAGCAAATATGTCACCTGTGTATTTTGTCTTTATTCCCTACATAACTTCCCTCTTCCTTTTTAGCATTATTAGGCTTTTTAACTAGATAATATAAATTCAACTGATAGTTGATATGGGCTGTGCAGCAATTCTAATGTTATTTGCCTTTTGGCTAACTTGCCTACAAGAGGTTTCCACTGGTCCACGGGGAATCTGCCATTCTCAGATTGTGATTTGAGGTTAATTTCTAAAATTAGGTCTTCTGGTTTGGAAAGTAGCATGTAATGAAAGTGCTGATCAGCAACTGTAGACGTGGCAGTAATTCAGAGCTCCTCTGTCACCTGACAGCAGCATATTATAAATTATATATTCTATTACTGTAAAAGTAATACACTAGATCTCTTCATGAGTTTTATGATTCCTACTACAAAAATATTTAAGTAATTTAGGGTAATTTTATTCTTAACGTGTTAAGCTGCTCTCTCAAAAGGGTTTCTAGTCTGTTCACTGCTATCTGGGATAGGCCAGTGGCATACTTTGAGTCACATGCATATGGGGGTCTAGAAGCACTGACATGACTTTGTTCAGATGTTTAGTTGCAAATAATGAATGGGTTTATGCCCAAGTTGATCGAGAAACAGTCTGGTATCAGCCTGGGCCTTGCTCAGAACTTTTCCAGGATGTGCAACCCTCACTTGCCACTGTGCTGACTTGAACCTAAGCTAATTCTGTGGATTTTTGCCCAAACTATTCCTCAGCTCAAGCTGTTTTCATTGTGTGTATGCTTGTACCATGCATTTACCCACCTGATAAATGCTCCTACAAGGCATAGCACTCAAAGCATGGTGGAGACACCTGCATAGCTCTGCAGGAATAGGTTGAGCCTCGCCTATGCTTACTGTCTGGCCATCATGGAGCCTTCTGAAGGTCTGTGCTGCTCTTCGTTGTGTGCCTGGTGGCATTAGCTCAAATAAATGGCCAGAGGGCAGCTCAAATGGGCCCTGTTTGGGTCAGGGGCAGTGCAGGCCTGGCACTAAGTCAGAGCTAACCTTCCTCATTACTTGTTGACCCTGTGAAAGCTGTTTTAATGAGGGAAACTGATGGTGGGCAACTACAACTGCATGTTAACAGGGCTGACTTTTGTCCTGGGGACTTAACTGGGGTGCCAGGAGTGGCTATAGTGCTCTGGTCCTACAGTAGTTCTGGAAGGACTACAGCTATGTTTGCATAGTGATATGGTTCAGCTTATAGCATGGCTGTCTGTAGATATGTCAATAGCATTTCCTTATCTATAGGATAATTAAAGTAGAACCTAAAGCAGGGGTCCTCAAACTTTTTAACCAGGGGGCCAGCACGGATGAAGGGGCAGGCAGTCATCTGCGGCTGCTTGGTTTCCCCCCCCAACCCCCGGCAGGGGGGTTCTGTAAATACCGGGGGCTGGATTGAGGACCCTGGGGGGCCGTAGTTTGAGGACCCCTGACCTAAAGTAACTAAAATTCAACTGTTTCCTACTTAACAAAGTATTTACTACTTGGAAATTTAACTAATTGAATATTTTTAAAGGCAGCTGAACTTAATATTTAGCTTTGAAGATACACACTGTTACAAGCCACAAGTCAAATGCTAAAAGTTATTTTCTTGTTTATTCAGTGCATTTAGATGACCAGTGCTTCTTTTTATAATGCAGATTTGCCTAACAAAATCACAATCAGTTCCTGCCCTGTTTTCCAAACCCACACCTGGAATATATATATATATATATTTAAATATGAACCTTTTAGCAAGCAGAATAAGTGTTTATATATTTCTATTTCAATTTTGATCTTTTTTGCCACTTAATACAGAAATTTCAGTAGTTTAGATTAAATAAATTAGTATTCCTTTCATCTATTCAGAAACATAATTTAATGTGTTTATAATTTAACATAATTTTGTAGGCAAAGGAAAAATTATGATGTGCCAGTATTGTCTGAGAATGTAATTATTTATAAATGAGCAACTTGCTTCTCCTCCAAACCACAAAGTTACTAATGCAGTTTATCCTACAAAATAGAACTACATGGTCTCCATAGGCAGTGTTTGGCATTATATTCCATATTTTGTTTATGTTGGGATGTTGTAAGAATAGTAAATGTATCCTGGTAAAAATAAAATACCATTGACTCTGATAAGTCATTGTCACTTTAATTACAATAGTAAGTCTACTACCAAGGAAGTACTATCCCACTGTATTTAAGTTCATCTCACAAGTTCAACTTTACAAGCTGTCTTTATAAAAATACATAATATTGTGGCTGAATACTGTAATAATCTGTACTGTATGTGACGTGATATAACAGGCAGTCATTAATGTCTGTGTTTTATATGAAAGCACATTATACTAATTTGGTTTTAGCCTACTTAATTGTAGCATGTGGCTAGGTTGGATGCTGTGGAAGTTCTAAGCTGGCAGTTTTTCCATGTTCTTTTTGATCAGAAAGTCAATGTTTTTATGGTGGCTGTACACTGTGAAGCTTATATTATTCCTGATAAATGCCAACATATTAAAAAAAGTTGGGTTTCTAAGAATGAATGTCTATTCAATGTATTGAAATGTTCAGTAAAGCTTCTGCATATATGTATATGCACACTTACTTGTGCTCTGGTTATTCAGTATCAGAATACTTAAAACTCCATTTAGACTTCTTAATAAGTGCCTTCATTTTTCATGAGGCTCATGAGATTTTCTTCAAGACTTTGTTTCATCTCTATGTTGTGATCCAATTACCTGTGCTGATATCTGTTTTTTAACATATCTCCAACAGTTGACCAAAAGGGGGTGCTAATAGATCAAAGTCAGATGTGTTGCATAAAGAGGTTAAGAAGCCTTTTTTTGTGCAATGAATTATTAAAAAAATCTCATTACTAAATTAGATCAGGTAAATACACAACACTCAGGTGTGAAAACCTGTAATATGCCAATAACAGCATTGCTCTTTATGGAAGGCAAGTTCATGCCTTGTAAATATGGCTGCTTTTCACCTTCCACTAAGCTTGTGGGGGATTCTTTGTAACATTTCCAGAGGCTCTGTAGCAGGCATTCTTTTCTGTAAGACTTCAATGTATTTTCCCAATTATGCGGTTAAACAAAAAAAAAAACCATATAGGTGTTAAGCATAGGTTGAATTTTAGAGATTGAATACAGATATCCAAAATTGCTAAGATAAATGTTTACATCAGATACCTTCATTTCTTCATCCAGACTACTACTACTACAACTACATACAAACTACTCTAGCAGAAAAATTTTGCCATTTCAAATAGGAACAGATGTGTCTGTCCGCATCGCAAAGTTGGGTCATTCTATAAACTTTGTGCTTCAAGTTTGTTTTTCTTTATGGGGAGATTTTTTTGTAGTTATTGGCAAATGGAAAGTAATCCAGTAGAGTGTCATCTGCGTTATAGATTTGTGGGAATCTGCATTTGAAATATTACTGAACTGAACTTTGTTCCAGTTGCTTAGTTTTATAAGATTCTTGTGGCTTGCTTTATAGTCAATAATTTCAAATTCCTTTCTAGTATAGGTTTTAACTCCTAAAAGCTTTACCGTGCTAATATTGTTTGAAAATTGAATGCTTGTTTAGTTAATGTGTTGAATCCAGTGCAACTAATCTGATCTTAATTAGAATTATGAGTTACTATGTTTCCAAATGATCAAGTTAATATCTTCAAATGCATTCTCACCAGAATCTGCAAAAATTGGAGAGGGATTTAAAATTAGAAGACACAGGTAGATGCATGTGTGTGTTACAGGGACTGTTCCCCCAATTATGTCTTCCATGTTCTCATGGCTCAGTAGAATACAATATAAGGTACACTGGTTTAATTCTACAGGTTTTGAATGTGTGTGTGCAAGTTATCTGGTCCTGATACACCGTTCTCATTGACTATTTAACAGTTATAGTTTATTTGGAGAGGGGTTAGTTTAGATAGCATTGCAGATTTTCTAAAAGCCTTGCTTTAAAAGCTGTGGTGCTTTTTGAAGGCACTTATGGTTTCCTCAAAAATTAGGTAAATGTTACCAATAGCATTAAATTACTAGAAGTATGGTTGTAAGCATCCCATAGGAAAAATCTCAAAGTTCGTTTGCTTCTGCAAGTATGTGTGACTTCCCAGATTAGGTAATCTTCCAAAGAACAGTTAAAACAAAAGTGACTTAGTTCCTCTTACTGTTTTGTTGTGTATATCCTTGCACTTTTGAACCTCATTTGTTTAAAATTACCTTAATTAAACATGAAGCGCACTATTAGTTCAGAGAATTGGGCTTTTGGGCTTGTTTCACTTGCTGTTGTGGGGTTTTTGCCAAAGGATTATTTGCACTCAAAGGGCCCAACCCTGACATTGGTGACAATGCAAATTAAGGGCAAATTTTACTTCTCAGTTCAGTGATGTGGGATTGGGTTCCATGTTTCCATCTGTACCTTACAGGTTTAGTAACTATGCAAGAAGATTAATTGTATTTCTTGGAAGCTAATAAGCTGACCCGTATTGATTTAGAAATGAAGAAAAATAGTTGTGAGCTTTGTCCACTCAAAGACAAAATATTGTTTGAATTGTCAGCTTAGGGTTTGCTTTGTTTGTTGTTTGGGTTATTTTTTAACTTGTTAATATTCTGTTGTTAAAGTGTAAACTGGAACTTTACCATTACAAATAGATTTAGATTTTTTTTTCCTCTGATGCCATCATTTTAAGTTCCAGAATGAGTTCCAGAATGCTTGCAGCAGCCTGGTGTTTTTCTGTCTGTTCATGACAAACCAGCTACTGTACATTCATATAAAGCAGTACAGTCCTTGCCACTGGCAGTCTCTCTATGACAGAGAGCCTGTAGGCTGACATAAAGTGCAGCCTGTTATGAACTGCTAAGTGGGAGCCTGCCAAAAACTCAGCAGACAGAACTAATTGGGGAGAAAAAGGATTTTTGTGCCCTCATCTCTCCCTCTTCAATTTTTTTGCAAGATGGATATTGTTAAAGTAACTTGTTTATGTAAGATTTGTCTGACTATTTTTTCATTGCATGAATCGTTTTTTAACTTCATGTCTTGCACTGCAGGTCACTGAGCTGGCACAGGACCAAACTCAAGACACACAACTCATTGCAGCTGATGAAAAATTGGTAAGAGTTTTCTACTGCATACTGTTATGATACAGTTTTCAGGGTTATTTCTGCACAGTAGGCATTCAGTATGGTATTCTGTGTTCTTCTAGGAAAGCCATGTAAATATGAACTACAAAGCAACAATCCTTCATATGTTTTTAAAAGGGGAACATTAGTAAAACATAAGTATGTGAAGGAAATATGGCATTCAAAGTATTAAGTGATATAAAATGATGAGTACCTTGTTTATTATTATTATATTGTGGTCAAGGACCAATATGAGCTGTAATTTATAACAAGTTTGTACTTTTTTAAATCTGGGTATATTTCTGTGTAGTGAAATTATACAGAATTTGCCAGCTTCCTGAAGTTATCTTCATTAGGACTCATATTATTAAAGAACGTGTGTAAAGAAGCATCATGCAAGGTTATTGTTACTATGCACATATACTCTAGTTTTTGAATATGCATGAAGGTTAGTTACAACTAGGAACAAATGCATAACGTTCTTCCGCTAATCAGTAGCAGATCAGAAATTTGGCAGTCTTTTCTTGTAAGTTCTTCCATAATGTGTGGTCTGTTACTCTAGATGCAACCTGACACTTATGTTTGCATTATTCAATAGTATAATTTTTGTAAGACTTCTTGGGGGAATGCATCACAGCAGAAGCATGCTTTTTGTTGGTTTTCATATCACTTTTGAATATTCAGGGAAAAAATTTCCCATCATATGTACCAGACAGTTTATATTACATGTACTTTCTTGTATCCCTGAAGCTATATTAACTACTTAAGAAATATTTAGAAATTATATTTATAAATTGAGTATTTGTAGTGATAACTACAAGTTGAGACAGCTGAAGTTTAACAGGCTATTGGAAAAAAGCACATGTACTTTAACAACTAACGAGTTTTTATTTCTCATGCTTTGTAATATAGATGTAGCAATAATATTTTTTTTTATCTGTCAGCAGATTCAGATGTTTTGTAAACTTTTTTCTGAATTTAAAAAGTAATACCATAATTCTAGGTTTAAAAATTAGATTAAAAAAATAATACTGCATTTTAGCGAACATGATTATCTTACTAATCTAATTGCATAACTTCAGATTCATGAAATTTCATTTAACGTACAAGAGTTCATGAGTGACTAGGTAAATAAGATTCACCAAGTCAATAGACCTACATTTCCCTAAACATATTATGAATTGCATTTGAATATTGTATCACTGTTCTTTAACATTAAAAAAAAATTGTCATGGTTTAACCCCAGCTGGTAATTAAGTGCCACGCAGCTGCTTGCTCACTCCCCCCTCACCCAGGTGGGTGGGGAGGAGAATTGGAAAGGAAGAATTGAAATATAATAAAAGCAAAAAAACAATAATAATAACAACAGCTATAATGAAAAGGAGGGAGAAGGGGAGAGGAATGAAACCCAAAGGGAAAGGAGAAAAGAAAACTAGTGATGCACAATACAACTGCTCACCACCTGCTGACCAATGCCCAGCCACTCCCCGAGCAATGGTTGGCAGACTCCGGCAGATTCCGGCAGATTCCAGCCACCCCCACCCCCACAGTTTATATACTCAGCATGATGTCCCATGGTATGGAATACCTCTTTGGCTAGTTCGGGTCAGCTGACCTGGCTATGTCCCCTCCCAGCTTCCCGTGACCCTCCAGCTCTCTCGCTAGCTGGCAAGACTGGAGAAACTAAAAAGTCCTTGACCTAGTACAAACACCACCCAGCAACAACCAAAAACATCAGTGTGCCATCAACATTGTTTTCACACCAAATCCAAAACACAGCACTGTACTAACTACTAAGAAGAAAATTAACTCTATCCCAGCTGAAACCAGGACAATCATCTAAATAGAGTTTTTATGATGCCTGAATTTACAGTATCACATTTCCCTGTTGTGACCTCAGATGATGTATACATAGATCTGAAAGAGACTGCAGTGCAAAGACAGACCCACAAAATAAATACTGTTCTATCTTCCATTTTGTATTTAAATGTACATTATCCTAAGTTAGGGGTTTACATTACCCTGTCTAGCTATGAGAGTTTATACTTACAGTTAAGTTAAAGTGATACTAATTTAAAATACAACTGTTCTGTTCTCTTGGTATTAGTGTAAATGAATTATAAGTGAAGTGGTTATTTCTAATGTTATTATGTGTTCTCTTCAAGTTGAAGATGCTCATATCATAGTTGGTTTTTTTGAGATCTGATGCTAGCAACCATTGAATCGTTTTGTTTAATTCCATTATTTGCTTCTCAGCTTTTGATAAATGTAAACTAAATGATTACTTTATCCTCAGTTCTTTCAAGTATTACGTTAAATGTCAGACTGAATAGTATTTTCCTGCAATATTGTGCATCTAGATGGAACTCAAAATATGGTATACAAACAAGTGAAAAATAGCCTGGAATGATGAACCTTCTTCAGATCTCAGTCTGATAGTCTGCAGTGCTGTGAAACAAAGGACAGCAAATCAAGCTTTAATATGCTTTTCAAAGTGTGATCATTGCTAGCAGCCTTTCCCAAGAACCAAGAGTATATAATATACCTTACTCTGAAAAACAAAGCAGTAGTATGTCATAAAATTATGCGTGAGACAGTGTGACATTGCATTTGAAGACTGCATATAGGAGCTGTTTTTGCAGCTTGGTGAAGACAAACTTGGCAATGTATGCATTTATTAAAGACAGGCTTACTAGATTTCCTTTTCTTGAAACTACTATTCATTCAGCTAAGAATTCTCAAAGCATTACCACTGTGTTAGATAATAAGGATATAGTGGATCATCTATGTTTTGTTTTTTCAAAATGCTGCTAACCCCTTGTTGGTTATTCCTTGAGGGTGAGTTCAAGCTGTTCCTAAAGTAACTAAATAGGATAAAGGAATTTAGAATATTTTCTTTGTTTAATCCACTCTAGTTGCAGTATTTATTCAACTGGTTACCATAAAGATTTCAGTTAAGGACAGCATTCCTCTTTAAATAAGGAATGTAACTTACAAATTTTTGTGTGCCTTATAGGTATGGCTCTGTGATAGGGAGTTGTCATATTCTGAGGGTACAAGGTTCCAGGGTGGAAATCTGCTTGGGGGTTCAGATAGTTGCCACCACTACCTGTTCCCTCCCCCTAGACCCAAACTTCTCTCTTGTAGGTTGTATTCTTTCTATTTATTTTTTTTTCTCAATTAGATCAGCAGCTTGCATTTTACTTCAGAATAATGAAAAATTAATTAAAATCTATGGTGAAACCTGTTATATAAAATGAGGTTAATAAAAGTGGTTTTTCCACCCTTTTCTTTGCAGATATGTTTTGAGAAACAGCTTCTAGCTTTGGCCAAAATAGCCTTTTATATGAAGCCTGTGGCTTTGGAGAAGTACTTTCTTCCATCACAGTCGTGTCAAGTAAGCAGGTGGCCAGGTTATTTGAACTGTGTTGTACTCTGGCTTCAAGATAAATTAAAAGTTGTTTGCTGGTGGTTTATAAAATTTTTAATACAGTGTGTTGTGTTTTCAGTACTTAAGTGTTTAGTTTGCATTTGGTCATCTGCAGTTGTGATGTTTGACACTCGAATGGTATTAGTTTCCAGTGTAGAA
Organism: Falco peregrinus; assembly: GCF_023634155.1. Lineage (NCBI taxonomy): Eukaryota > Metazoa > Chordata > Aves > Falconiformes > Falconidae > Falco > Falco peregrinus. Next base: position 2,205,340 of record NC_073743.1, on the reverse strand, counting down.
GGTGTTTAAGGTATAAAAATCACATTCTTAAATTATTTCCAAATTAAATGCATTCTTTCAATAAAAGTTAAATATTCAAAACAGAAAGCTGTTTGCAAGTAAAAATGCATATACATCTACTTTAATTGTAAGTAAATAATGTAAGTGTGGACATGCATAGAGTTAAATACTTAAAGGCCTTTACTCTTTTTATGGTCACTGATAATTTATTTGTGTATCTGCATTTTTTGCTGCAAACCATAATCTATTAAAAAGTTCTGCCCTGCTGCCGCTGCTGCCCCCCCCCCCAGTGAAGCCTAATAAATATTGCTCTGGGGAGGAAAAAACTGTCTTGGGTAACTGTGTCAAGCAGCTTATGTGAAATTTAATATTTAAAGATTTTAAAGTTTGGGGGAGCAGTGATAATTCTCACTTCATGTACACCACACTGGTCTGCCAGACCATGTATTTATTTCTAAACAGAGATTTTTGTTTTAAATAATGTGGCAGTTATTTTTTTTGTAGTTTTGGCTGGTAGTTGCATTTGGTCTTAGAAACAGTACAAGCTCGGGTATGGGGTGGGGTGTAGTTAAAATTATCTAGCTACATACACATTTTCAGCACTGCAAATTCACTATATTTTGCTGTTTGGCAATTAAATCCCTCTGTAATTGGAATATACTAGCTCAATTCAGCCTATACTACTTGCTACAACTTGTTTTTGTAAGCAATTGTAGTTTGATGAAGATTGCATTGGTTTAGAAAACCCAATTGGCTGGATACTGATAAAGAGCTTTCTATAAGAATGTCTGTGGGCAACAAGTTACTTCCCAAGATAAAGAAGCTTTCTATAACTCTGATAGTCCAAGTAAAGAAATTGCCATCACCTTTAGCTGCAATAAATATTGCTATGTGACTAATTGCAGCTTGAGATAATTTTGTTTTTCATTTTAGAAAACTGCACATTTTGCAAGTAACCCAGAACCTAGTATAAAGTGATACATAGTTGTATCAATGAGCTGCAGTTGTGCACTCATCCCTATGTAGGTTTATTTGCTTTTAGGGATAGGGTAAAGGATTTGGATTTCTTCATCTGAGAGCCTTTTCTTTTGGTGCATGGTAGTGCTATCTCTGCTGGGTATTTGAAGGAGTGTCTGAGATTGAGGTTGCACAACCTTCTAATCTCAAATGTCTGTTTTGTCTGGGCTTCCTTCGTGCAGCATTCTTGTGCAAAGATTTCAAGGCTTTAATCTGGAGCACTGGATCAATGAATATGTCTCTGAAGGGTATGCAGGTGATATTTTTGTTTTGTTACATAGTATTTCATTTTCTATCAAAGAATACCATTTTTTAAGAGCTTGCTATGATGGCTGATCAGAACAAATTAAAGGAGTATCATTGTCCCATGTTTAGTTTGTCTGGTTTCCAAAGGGTTATTCAACATGCAAATACTTGTTTGGTTTTGTAAGTCTAAATATGCAAGCAGTGTTTCTAATCTGCTAAAAAGAATAAAAGTAAAACCATTGATATAGTCTAGTAATCAACAGGAGTAAGAAGTAACTTCATTTTTGGAGCTGTTTTATTTAGTAGCTTTGCTTTTTAAAGACTAGATAGTATTTTCATGTTTTCATAAAATATTACCGTTACCTGATCTTTTTTCTAGAACACCTAAGTTAGTAACCCCTGTTATGAAATATTTCTGTAGATATTTTGAATTCTTCTTGTCCTGTCAGGAATAGTGAATAAACAATTCCTTGTAGAGCCCTTGCTTTTCTGTTTAATAAAATGCCTCTTTCTGCATCTATATATTAAATCCAAGTTGTAGAGTGAAGACACAAATCCTAGCCGAACTGCTTACTGTCTGAGAAAGTTCAGTGTACAGACTTGAAATCTGTTTCTAGTCATGAAGTTCTAGCTGAATCATTTTACTGTCAGAAAAGAAAAGCTTTCCTTGTCTGGAAGGGAAAGCTGCAGCTCAATAGTCCTATGGGAATCCTTGAGCATCTTGGTCGTGCTGCAAGAGAGCTTGGTGCTTCTTCAGCACTATCTGTTTCTTTTCTACTCAGAAGATCAATGATGAAATGGAACCGGATACTCTTCCAGTTATTGATGGCTTGTTTGTTAGGTATCTTTGAAGTACTTTCATGGCTGCTTTCTCAAATCAGGAATGTTAACCTGTGTTAAGTGAGGGTGTGGACTATGAAGAGAGCATCTGATGTTCAGATCCACAGAGTTTTAATAATGCAGTCTTGTTCTTGTGTTGTGAAATATGCACAGTTCTATTCACTCCATAAAGCCCATTGGCTTACAAATATTTTCACAAAAGAAAATATTTGTGTGATGGGGAAATAACTTTTATCCTATCACATGTTAGCCTGAAAACTGGGTTAACAAGTGAGAAGAAGCTGAGCTATAAGGAATTTCTACAAAGTGCTGATAAGAAATAATGAATACTGTGTTTCTGAAAAGATGTTATAATTGTGTTGCAAATGTTTTTTAAAAAACATTAAGAATATGATGAATAATTCTGATTATAACATCTGAAGAGGTGGATAGTTTTTCCTTACAGACTCATTTTATGTATGTGCTGATATATGCATGTGTAAAAATAAATAACAGTATTTTTCTATATAGGCCAACATCATCATCATCAAATCATATATTTTAAAGATTTCACTGAGTAGCATGTTAACCAGGCAGAAGCTTTTTATAAGATTAAAAATATAGTAGGAACTAGTATTTTATTCTTTATTCTTTTATTTACAAATTATTTTTTTAGGTGACCATGTTTTTGCTGCCATGCCTGCTACATTTGAAAGCATTCTTGGGTGTCCTGCTTTCAGCTGGGATGGAGATAATTTTCTTCTTAGTAGCTGGTGCAGTGCTGTGTTTTGGCTCTGATGTGAGAACAATGTTGATAGGACACTGATGGTTTTAGTTGTTGCTGGGTGATGTTTATACTAAATCAAGGACTTTTCAGTTCCTTGGGCCCTGACAGCCAGAGGGCTGGAGGGGCACTGGAAATTGTGAGGGGACACATCCAGGACAGGTGACCCAAGCTAGCCAAAGAGGTATTCCATACCATATGATGTCATGCTGAGTATATAAACAGGGGGAAGAAGAACTAAGGGGGGGGATATCTGGCATTATGGCATTTGTCTTCCCGAGTAACCGTTACGCGTGATGTAGCCCTGCTTTCCTGGGGATGGCTGAGCACCTGCCTGCCCATGGGAAGCAGTGAATGAATTCCTTGTTTTACTTTGCTTGCATGCCTGGCTTTTGCTTTACCTATTGAATTGTTCTTATCTCAACCCTTGAGTTTTACATTCCTTTCTGATTCTCCTTCCCATCCCTCTGCGTGAGGGGGAGTGAGCAATAGGCTGTGTGATGCTTGGTTGCTGTCCAGGGCTAAACTATTACATTGGGTCAACTAATTCTGTTTCTCTAAGTCAGAAGTTGAATATCTTCTTCTGTAATGTCTGTTTCCAAAACAAATTCTTACTATTTTATCACTATTTAGTAAACATAATTGTACATTGTAGTACCCTTTTGATCCACCACCCCCAGTAACAGAAAATTGAAAGGAAAGATGTAGAGTATCAAGTTGAATTACCGAATTTAAATACCAAGTTGTTTATCAGAAGTATAAGATCATGATTTCTGTATTAAAAATAACCTTAAAGGACAAGCATATAAAGGCTAAAGCATAAATTACAAAGACAGACTTCCAGATAGAGGAAGCTAAAAATTTATGATTCAGCTTTTTAGAGAGAGATTGTAGAAAGCTTCAATTTTAACTAAATATATATAAATTTAAAGAAACAGCTTATGTCCAATGGTATTTAACCATGTATTTTATTGATTATGATTAAACAGTTGAAGCCTAATCAACCCTTCCCATCCCCACCAAAGAATAACTGTGTTACTATTAGAAAATATAATCTAAAACACATTTAAGGTTTAAAGCTGTATGTGCTAATTAACAAAATACAGCGAACATTTTAATCTGTTAATAGCCACAACATCCCTGATGCATAGACCTTCACTATGCTAACACTGCATTACAGTTCTCTATTGTGCATCTGTTTAAGGAGGGTAACTGTCAGTTCTTTTCTTGCTTAAATACCTGCTATGTATGGAAATTGTGTACACTAGCACTTGCTTTCAACTTTAAAGACCATGCATATTACATAGAAGTATTACTTCTTGCATTAGGGTAAGGGACAGCTTTTAACATATCTGGCTTCCTTGTAATTTGTTAAATGCAACTTTTCTTCTAAAAAGCATGCAGCAACAGAGATTTTGCTCTAAATTTGCATTTCTTAATTGGGGATTTGCTTCTGGTTTTCTCCCCTATGTCTCAAACCACTTGTTACTTTATGGCAAAAATCTGTTACAGAAATCACTTTCTTTATAAAGGAGATGTAAAGAATAGAAAACATCCATCACAATGAAGGCAGACATTGGTTTACATGAACTCAGAATTTTGCAATATTGTTCTTAGTAGCAGACTGATGTGTGGAATCGAACTCTACAGCTTGAGGAGAGTTATAAAGCAGGTGTATTTATTACGGCACCAGGTGCAAGGGAGATCACCCCTCCTCACTTGCACACCGTTTCAACAAGCAGTCCGATATTTATTATACAAAGTCATGCATATACATAAGGTTTCCGAAAATTCAGAATCTCCTCCCTCTGGCGCCTCTTAAGGATGTACTTTTCATCTCCTTGGGCAGTTGCCTAAAGTTCTTGTTTATCTTTGCATACATTAGCAGTCTTTGTTGTTTAGTTTCTGTTATCTACTAGAGTTCTTTATACATCATCCATTATCTAACTTCTGTTCAAGTGTTTAACATCTGCTAGCTAACGATGAGCCCTTCCTTATTGTCCACTCTAAACATGTCAAGCTAATACATGCCCACTGGGTTGGTTTTAATCTATATCAGCATGATCATGAAGCAGGGGATCCACCTTCTTTGGGGTGGGGGCCATTTGAGTAGGAGGTCGCTGATCTCCTACTACCACTATTATTTTACCCTAGTTTGTTTTCTTTTAGTAGTTAGCATGTCCTGGTCAGAAGGCTCCTTATTTACGTTCTTGTTGAGCTCATCTACATCGGTACTAAATGTCCCTTCTCAAGTGCCAAGTGCTAAACTCCCACCCTTCCTTCTTTCTCCGGTGTTAACCTTTCTGTTTATCTATGCAGCTTCTGTCTGCAGCAGGGTTTTAGGTTTTTCACTATATCAAGACCATGCACTAATGTGACAGTATTGTCAAGTGAAACTTAAAAACACTTCTTGCTTTTTTTCACCCCCAACTTTGATGATTATGTTGTTTTAATAAACAAAAGCCTAGTTTGTTGAATTTTAACCCTTAAAGTTAAACGGTATTCCACAGCTTCCATTAAATAGGGAATTATAATAATTTAGTATTGTGCTCTAGCTACCAGCCCAAGGATATTGCTAGCTAATTAAGACTGAATCCACAATATGTTTGATATACAGTAGTGATAACCTTTCTCATGACTTCATCATAGGAAATCTTACTAGAGTTATCAAGTATTAAGACTGCCTTGCATCCAAATTTGAACTTGACAGATTAGACCTTGATAATGGGTTTCCAGATTAGAGTATGAATTGGCCCAGGTGTTCTTGCATCATAGCAGCAATTGCACTGCTTATGTTATTGAAAATCATAACCAGGAAAACTCTCTAAACCAAATGATAATTTAGAAATCCTACATTGGTTTATTGCAGCGCTGGGTGGATGGGGGATCTTCCTCATAACATGCACACCAACATACTCGAGGGTACACATTATTTAGAGTACTTGCATATTCATAGTACATTAATTTTCACTCACTCACAGGATTGGTTTATCTCTTCTAGTGCAAATTAGTGATTGCAACGCCTTATCAGCTTGTCTCCTCTTGCAGCCAGAAGTTTTTGACTTGGAGACTTCTTTCTGCATAATTTACATAATGGTGTTCTTATCATTATCTGTTCTTTGTTTCCCAAGATTGACTCCCTTGATTAGAAGTCCTTTCAGTCCTCAGTTTTGAGGACTTGAGATGGTGGTTACTTGAGAATTAACGACTTGAGGGGGTGGGTCAGTGATTTAAAGAATCAGTCACCAATATTCGAGTGAGGGGAGGTTATATTTATTCGGCAGCGCTGGGTGCATGGGGGATCACTCCACCAAAGTCATGCACACCGAGGGAACCTTTCAGCCCCCCTTTTATACAGGCTACTCATACCTATTCATTAGTGTAGAGGAATTTTTAAAGGACCGAGGACATATGTTACCATTGTCCGGGTTGTACAACCCAGGCCTGTTAGTTGAAGCTGCAGAGCAACTTTAAATTGTCCTGGGAACAAGCAGTGTGAGAAAGAAAACAAGCTCTGCACAAACAAGAAGCCAGGTGCAGAGCAAGTCCTGGGAACCGCGAAATCAGCACACTCTCATCGGCACACTCTGATCAGGCGCCTGCAGCATGCTCACCGATCAGCGACACGGACGCCCGCGTGACCAGAGACTTTTATCCAATCACCTGTGTGTAAAGTCGTGTGAGCGGTCGGTTTAAGTTATAAATATGACCTGTTTGTTTAATAAAGTGAGCACGGCATGTAGCCATATTGGTGTGATTGTCGTGACTTGGCCGACTCTCCACAGGGGACCCTCTTCGTCTGGCGCCCGAACAGGGACCCATTAAGTCGCTTAAATGCTGTTCGCTTAAATGCGGAAGTCCCCGTGCATCGGACCCGAAGGGAAGTTGTCCGATTAGGGAGCTATAGTTCGGAGGTGGGCGGAACCTGGAAGGTGAAAAGCGGAGTCCAGAGTTCGGTGTAGAGCTGCAGATCGCACCCCGCCAGAGGTAAGACCACGTAGAATAAATCGCGGCAGGACTCTCCGCTAAATTCCTCTCGGGGGGGGGGGGGGGGGGGGCACTACGGAAGACCGCAACGAGTGTGGCGGCGCTTCTCCGCTGATACCCTTTCTGTGAGAGGGGGGAGCTCTGAGAAGACGGTGATGGAATTAGACGCGGCAATTAAACTGTTAACTGGCATCCTCCTTAGGAGAGGGGAGGGCGTTAAAGAGACAGAAGTGGAGACCTTAGTTCGCTGGGCACGAAAAAAGAGTAAGATCCCCGAGCCCGTGTTACTGTTTAATATTGCGAAATGGAGAGAAGTGGGAAATTGCCTCTGGGATACTACGATCGAGGGAGGCAAAGAAGGAAAAGAAGCTCAAGCGTTAGGAGCTACGTGGTGGTCTATAATTAACACTCTGGAAACTATGACGGTGGGAAAATAAAGTAGCGGCAGCAGCTATAGAAGCGTTGGGGGGAGATGTGGTAGAAAAGCCGGTGGAGCAGAAGGGTGATTCACCTAAGCCTTCTCTCTTGGCTACACTTTTCGGAGTTGAGCATACTCGTCCTAGGAAGGGTATGTCAGCCCCTGCGTGTTCAAAAGTGCAGGAGCTTTTAGATAAGACAGCAGACATACCGGAAGTTACTCCTCGGGGGTCTGTTGTACCTGAGCCGAACCCGGAAGAGGCGGCTGAGCCTCCCCAAGAAGGAGGAGCAGCGAGTCCTGCTGCACCAATCGGAGCTGTGGGTGGAGCAAGACCAAAACGGAGGGTGGCTACAGCTCGTTGGTCAAATCAGGGGGGGCAAAAGCGCCGTCCGATGTGTATTCTCCTCTTCCTGAAACATCATTGGACGAATTTGAGGAGGAAGGCGGGGAGAAACCTCGTGATAACAATACAGATAAATCCTTACAGGAGGTAATAGATAAATTAAGCAAACTGGAAAAGCAAGTTAAAATGAACCTGCCTACTACTTCAATATCTGTAATTCCTCCAGTTAGCCCAACTACCCCACTGATGCTGAACTCGAGAAAAGATCCAATTCTACAGCGTTGGTCTGGTGTTATTGGTGATGCTATTTTGGAGGGTGATTGGCAGGTGACCAGCTCGTTAGCTTGTCCAGTACTGGTTAATAACCTTGGTGCACAATGGGAGCCGCATGATTGGAAAATATTGCAACAGGCAAAGCAAACGATCACTACTCATGGTCTGCGTTCAGAGGCTGCATGACAGATCATCCAGTTTATTTTCACAGCAGACGTTCTTTCACCTGCTGATTGTGCTGGACTTGCTTCCCTGTTATTGACTCCTTCTCAATATCTATTGTTTGAGAGGGAGTGGAAGAGACTAGCCGTAGAGGAAGCAAACAGACATCACGATCCAAATATAGGAGATCCACTTTATGGTGTACAGGCAGATATGTTAACTGGGCAGGGACTTTACTACACAGGTTCAATTGCAGTATCCTATACAAATGCATCAACTTGCTCAAACTCTAGCACATCGAGCCCTTTTGTCTGTGCCAGACAAGAAGAAACCTGCTTCCTATACCACTGTTCGTCAGGGGACAACGGAGCCCTATGGACAATTTGTAGACAGTTTGTCTGCAGCATTAAGGACAATTCTGATTTACCTTTGGACCTGCAGGAACATTTGTTCCGCACCCTCGCCTTTGAAGCGGCTAACCCAAGAACAAGGGCGGTCTTAGCAACACTACCCCAAGGAAGTCCCGTAGATGAAATGTTACTTAGAGCTACTCGAGCCGAACAAAATAACCAAGCGGCTGCCTTTACTGCTGCGATGAGGGAGCAAGGGCATATAATCGCAGCAGCCTTAACAAATCATATAGGTGGACATCGAAGGGGGAACAATGGTATATCAGGATTTGGTATTTGTTATCGATGTGGTGAACCTGGACACATGAGGTGTACTCGTTCAAAGACTGTTTGGTGTCACAAATGTAACTTAGATACACATGCTACTGTTGCTTGTAGATATAACAGGTCAGGAAACATGCAGCACAGCATGGCGGGTCTACGCACAAAGACGCAAGCACAGGCCCCAACAACGCAGATGAGAAATGTGGATTTTTATACCAGCGCGTCCCACCCACCCGGGTAAGTCTCAGAGTGGATGTGGCAACCGCAGTAGAAGTAGCTTTGAATAATAAAGAAGTGACTTTAATTCCAACTGAAGTAAAAGGACCTTTGTGTAACGTGAATTCTCCAGTTGGAGGACTTTTATTAGGGAGATCTTCAACAGGAAAGCAAGGAGTAATTGTTTTACCTGGGATAATTGATGCAGATTTTACGGGACACGTACAAGTTATGGCCTATGCATTACAACCTCCTGATACTATTCCAAAAGGAAGTAAAATTGCTCAAATACTTCCCTATGACAGCCTTGTTGCGCATTGACAATCATATGAGCAACTCGGACAACAATGACAGCCATCTAAGATGGGAGGAGAAGACGATTTTGGATTTACCAGACCTGAGGTGTGTTTCACATTAGACCTCAATCACAGACCATATCAGAAGATTCAATTGAAGAAAGGCAGTCAACAAATTACTCTGGAACCTCTATTAGACTCTGGGGCAGATGTCACCATCATTAATCAACATCTATGGCCCCAGAATTGGGAACTGTAAGCTCCAATCACCCAAGTGGTAGGAGTAGGAGGTGCGAAAGTCCCAAAACAGAGTAAAGACTTGATTACATTGCAGTTTGAAGACAGCCGGGCTATTGTAATTCAGCCATACGTTATGAACTCCCACCCACATTATCTGGGTTGATTGGACAGGATGTTTTGTCGCAATTGGGACTAGTTGTGACAACTGACCAGCATTTTGCTGGTCATATTCGACCTTCTACAAGTCCATGGAATATTCCTATTTTTGTGATAACAAAGAAAACTGGGAAATGGTGACTCTTACATGATTTACGTGAAGTTAATGATCAGATTTTAGCAATGGGAGCATTGCAACCTGGTCTTCCAACTCCTATGATGATCCCTCAGAATTGGCAAATTGTCGTGGTAGATTTGAAAGACTGTTTCTTCACAATTCCCTTACATCCTGACGACACACAAATATTTGCATTCACTCTGCCATCAATAAACTGTGCCGCTCCAGCCAAAGGTATGAATGGGTTGTCTTACCACAAGGAATGAAGAGCTCTGACACATTGTAGGAGACTTTTGTAGATTGGGCACTTGTTCCGGTACGACAACGTTGGCCTCACATTCTGATCTATCATTATATGGATGATATTTTATTGCCTTCTGAACAAGGGATTTCAGATGATCAGCAGAAATGGCTTGGTGACCACCTTCTATCATGTGGTTTGATTGTGGCGCCTGAGAAGGTTCAACATTCGGCCCCATGGAAATATTTGGGCTGGCTCATCTCGGATGCTCAAATACAACCACAGAAGGTGACCCTTACTACACAAATAACTAATCTGCATGATGCTCAAAGGCTTCTAGGAGACCTACAGTGGGTTCGTAACATAGTTGGCCTCACTAACGATGATTTGCAACCGTTCCGATCCTGGTTGCATGGCACCAAAGCCAACAGTCCTTGAACTTGTTCACCAGAGCAGCGGGCTGCCCTAGAAGTTGTGTCCCGCAAGATTCGGACTGGCTGGTGTGGTCGCCGAATGGCGAATCATCCGTTATCTTATTTGGTTTGTAATGTTGCCACTTCACCTTTTGCCCTTATTTTGCAATGGCAAAAGAAAAAGGGGGAAAATACGGCGATCATTTTAGAGTGGTTGTTTTTGCCATTGCAACCCAGACATTGTATTTTAAGTCGTCCTGAAGCAGTAGCGGCCTTGGTGAGAAAAGGAAGAGACAGGATTGTTGAAATTGATGGGACTGAACCGGCAGATATCAGTATTCCAGTCTGTGGTGATGATTATGAGTGGCTCCTGAGACATTTAACAGTCATACAGGAAGCCTTGATGGGCTATACAGGTGTTGTACACAACAACCGGCCAAAAGGACCTCTCTGGAAGATGTTAGAACATTACCAGTGGATTGCGAGACCGTTATGCTCAAAAAGACCAGTTGAAGGGCCAACGGTGTTCACGGATGCAGGACGAAAGATTAAGAAGGCTGCGTGTGTTTCGCAATCCGATAATCAGTGGCAGAAACATGTGATAACTGGTGAACGACAGGACAGCCTTCAAACCTTAGAACTGAAAGCAGCGTGTTGGGCATTGGGAAGCTGGAACGACACCCCTGTAAACATAGTATCAGACTCATTGTACGTAGTTGGTGTAGTACAGCGCATTGAAGATGCCTTGCTGAGAGAGACAAAGAACCAACATCTTGGTGAAATGTTTCTACAGCTGCGTAGTACTCTTTGACAGAGAAAACATGAATTTTGTATTATGCATATTAGAAGTCATCAGTGGACCATTGGGTTGGGCAAAGGTAATGCTAGAGCTGATGAAGCAGTCAGCTGTCCAGTAATAACTCCTCCAACAAATAAGTTTGAAGAAGCTCACAACAGCCACGAGATGTTTCATCAGAATGCAAAGTCTTTACATTGACAGTATCAAATACCCATAGCAGATGCAAAGGGTATTGTCCACTCCTGTCCTCAGTGTAGTCATCATGGACCTGGTTTAGGGGTGGGCACTAACCCAAAAGGTCTGAAGGCACTTCAGGTTTGGCAAATGGATGTAACACATGTACCTGACTTTGGAAAGCTTAAGTATGTGCGTGCATGTCACAATTGACACCTATTCTCATTTTATATGGGCCACTGCACAAATCGGTGAAAAGGCATTACATGTGGAGAGATACTCAATGTCTTGTTTTGCTGTCATGGGAGTACCTGTAGAAATAAAGACAGACAATGGTCCAGAGTATAGTAGTCAACGAGTCTCTAGGTTTATGACAACTTGGGGAATTAAACACGTTAAAGGGATTCCTCACTCCCCAACGGGGCAAGCAGTTGTTGAAAGGGCAAACCGTACCCTGAAGGATTATCTTCAGAGACAGAAAGTATCGCAGGACATAGACGTAACTAAACGGTTGACTAAGGTGTTGTTTACCTTAAACTATCTCTCCCTTAGGGAGGGTAGAGAGGGACCACCTGTTGTTATACATCACCAAACAGCGCGAGGGAACCAAACAACTACAGTTCCTGGTTTGAATGTTCTGTATAAAAATATGGCTTCAGGTGTATGGGAAGGACGTAATCCCGTGTTATTTAATGGTAGAGGTTATTTTTGTATCTCCACAGATAAAGGACCGATATGGGTCCCTAGTAAGTTTGTGCGACCTGTATGTCAAGATCAGAAGACGGAAGAGAAGACTCAGAGAGAGAGCAGACAGAATAAACTGTCTATCTTGTAAGGGATGTAACCCACGGGTATTATGCCAATGTATGCTATTTGGGGTAAAGCGGTTCTGTAAGCCAAAGCTTAAATGTAAATGGTGTAAAGAGTGCACGTGTTTGATTAGTAACCAGGCATGAAGCAAGAGAAAACATATGACTAGTGTAATACCATGCTGACTGGAGACAGTACACATCATCAGAATCTGTGAAAGCACAGATTTGTGGGATGGAATGTAAAAAAAAAAAAAAAAAAAAAAAAAGAGAGAAAAAAATAATTGTGGAAATTGTAGGACTAAACATGTTTGAGTGGTGGACTTGGTTTACGGTCTTGATGAATTTTTTACCCATGGGCCAAAGTATTTTTGACATCTTGCCTAGGACAAACATGTGGGTGACAAGGGCAAATATCAAGGGAGTAACAGACTTTTTTTTAAGTCTGCAACAGGCAGACAACCTCTTTAGAACCTGTTTAATTGGTATTCCCCTGCAAGGGAATGAAACAAATTTTGATGGTTTTTTGGAATGTTAAAACAGTGGATCTGACTTCCAATCAGAATGGTACATGTATGAGTCCAAATGGGCAATATGTTTGGTCTTCTATGTGTAATGCAGCGTGGCAGAAGACGGTTATTGAGCATTTAAATCGGCCACATCATTTATCTTTGCAGGAGTTAGACCTATTGGCTAGCGTTGTACCTGTTGTATATGTTAATGTTACTGCGACTGATATGGCAGACTGTACCCACATGTCATCACCACTTCAACCCGTGAATGGCACTGGAGTAATTTGGTTTGGTGACCCGTGGCGGTTATGGCTAACACGTCAAGGTGAACGGGGGTTTTATACAGGGTTTCAAAATCTAACCAGCTCACCTATTTGGGGTGAACTGAAAGCTGGGGGTTTCCATATAGATGTATCAGGGGGTTATCAGTTGCCACCGGGAATCTTTCTAATATGTGGGGACAGAGCGTGGCCAGGGATTCCTTTGTATCCTGTCGGTGGACCATGTTATTTAGGGCGTTTGACTTTGTTTGCTCCACATATGAAAGACTTATTGAAAATGACTCAACAATGTCATAGATCACGGAGGGCACTGCGCACCTTTGATGAAACATGTAATGACCGAGTCGATCTGCAGTCTGTAACAACAAATGTCCTAGCCTCCATATTTATGCCGGGGACAATGGCTGCATTAAATGCTAAGAATATACGAAGGTTAGCGTGCTGGGGAGAGAAACAATTGAATCTTACGTCACAGATTTTAAGTTCGCTATTGCTTGATGTAGATAGTGTTAGGCATGCTACGTTACAAAATAGAGCTGCAATAGATTTTTTGGTATTAGCAGATGGACACGGTTGTGAGGATTTTGAAGGGATGTGTTGTATGAACCTTTCCGATCATTCCATATCGATGCACAAGAAGTTCACATATTTCTTTCTTCCTTTCCCTCTGGATCTTATTCTCCCCCTTCCCCCCTCCCCCCCCCTTTTTTTCATTATAACTGTTATTGTCATCATTGTTGTTACTGTTCTTTCATTCTTATTCTATTTCAATTATTAAATTGTTCTTATCTCTGCCCTCAGGTTTTACATTCCTTTCCAATTCTCCTCCTCATCCCTCTGGGTGAGGAGGGAGTGAGTGAGCAGCTGTGTGGTACTTAATTGCCAGATAGGGTTAAACCACGACAAACCAAGATGTAGTTTTCCAGTAACACTTTAAAGGATTCTTTTTTGTATTATAGTTCAATAGTTTACAGTTGAAATATTTGAGGGTATTAAATAAGAAAGAACTTGCTTTAATTTATATGTCATGTTTTATAGACCTTGATATTAGCTTAATTATTAGAATTAGTATTACTTAAATCCGTAAGACCAGTCAAATAGAAAGGCTAAATCAAGAGGAAAGGACCATACTATGCCATAAAACAGTTTGCAAGCTCCCTTACCAGTTCAAGCTGCAAAAGACCCAAGCGAGCACAACATTCAGAGCCTGGCAGTGAACTGGGACACTACTTACACATAAGTGTTTGCCTAAATTCCCCAATTACCAAACTGATTTAGTTGAACAAGTATGCACACAAAGTTTAGGTCAGGCTGATGAATAGTGAATGCTGTACCACTTATGTAAAGGATGACGCACCTATGTTTATTTAAAAGTCAGGAAATGTCCAAGGACCCTTATTGCCACATGACGGATGCACAGACTGCTAAGTCCTTGGGTTGGTTATCTTTAGAAGGGACATTTTGTCTTAGATTCCTGTTGTACATGCAACGTGGCGAAGATGGAGACTTTAAACATGGCCGCTAAGGAATAGAGCCTGCGCAGAGACAACTCCTCAAGGACATTGCACAGGCACGAGATATGTAAATGAATTCTCAGAATTGTAATGAATTTGTAAACGATTTCTTGGAAAACTACTGAATAGGTATGAGTAGCCTGTATAAAAGGGGGACTGAAAAGTCCCCTCGGTGTGCATGACTGGTGGAGTGATCCCCTATGCACCTAGTGCTGCCGAATAAAGATAACCTCCGCTCGCCTGCATATTGCTGACTGATTCTTCAAATCACAACTATAGACCCAGCGTTCCAGGCACATAATTATACTGGTCTACCGGTTCCGGTAGGAACAGGGTGGTATTGGTTGTGTGGCACAGCAGCTTGGAAAACTTTGCCTCTGGGGTGGTGAGGAGCGTGTACCTTAGGCGCTCTGGTTCCTAAAATCACTATTATTGATAAAACAACACTGGACCCTGTGAGAAGAGGATGGAGGAGTATTTTGGTCAGAAACTGAAGGACAGATAACCCTTTAATTGAAAGACCAACAGGCTATCATAGCTTCATGTGATGGCTAATCCCATCATTGGGAGATAGGGAGTTAGAGAAAGCTATAGTGAACATCTCAGCTGTAATAGAAATGATTGAAAACAAAATTATAAATGCAATCAGAGCCCTCCAGGAAGAAATTATGAGCCTGTCAAAAGTAGTAGCACAAATCATATGGCTTTAGATCTTTTATTAGCCTCACAAGGAGGGGTATGTACAATAATCAATGTCAGCTGTTGTATGTACATAGACCATAGTGGCCGAATCACTGCTGACTTACAGGAAATCAGTAAACAGGCAAAGATCTTACATGAAGTAACTAAAGATGACATCTCTTGGGGTTTTTCCAAGCTGTGGGAAAAACTGACCTCCTGGTTACCAAATTTAACATGGTTAAAATAATTGTTTGTTATAGTAATAATAATCATCCTTTTGTCCATAATTTTTTGCATAGCAGTTTGATGCGGTTTGTGGCGTTTCCAAAACACAGGAGATTCCTATAGTGAATGGAAGAAGAATCAATTAAGACAAACTATAGTCCAACAAATATTTTTAAAAATTCTTAGACAAAGAAACAATGTATTAGATTGGGTACAGTAAAGGAATTTACTAATTTTCTAGAAAAGGGGGGACTGAGGGAAGGGGTTAAGGAAATTTTAGTAGATCTAATTGCTTAAAAATTACCTAAATTGTTGTTGATAAATAATGCTTTGTTTTACTAACCATTGTGTAAATTAACTGAAGCAAGGAGTCTACAATTCCTCCTGAAGGACAGTTCGTGGTGATAACTAGCTAAAACCAACTCTATAGTTTGGACAAAGACCAAGGAACAACTGAGTCTGCGCGAAGAGGGAAGGTAAAAAGTTCAGAGCAAGGGAGACTACCAAGCCTTCATCCCCATGACCCCCACCAAGAGGCACCACGCAAGAGCAGTTGGGAATGACTTATGGAAATGACTTCTTGGAACTAATTTTAATATGAAGCGGGTATAGGTTGTGAATATGTATAGGCGTATTTGGAAATCTTATGTATATGCAACATTTGATTGTATAAATTGAGGCAAGTTGTTGCCCCTGGCGCGCAAGGCTTTGGTGGGACTACCCCACCCACCCCTACTCCCACCCTGTGCTGCCCACGGCTAAATAAACATACCTACTTTACAATCTGATAAGATTGTGGAGTCTGATTCCGCGTGTTAAATGTGCAAGAGTAGTCTGAATTTTGATTCTCACTTAAGATATGGAAGACCCCATCCTAAGCTGCTGGTTGGCACTTTGGGTGTCCATGATGGTTACCGAAATCTCGGAATGAAGAACTTATCGACACAAATGTGATGTAGATAAGCAGACACTTCTTTATTGACGGCCGGGTGCGTGAGCGAGTCCTCTCACGATCAACGCACACCAGGTCCCAAAATCAGATTCCATATATAGAACTTATTCATACATATTCATTAAATATTCATGCATAATCATAATATTTCCCATAAATCATTAACATACTCTCCTATATCCGATTCTGCGCAGTAAAGCTTAGAAAGGTCTAGAAATGAGTCTGGGATACGATTTGGGTAGGTGGTATATGAGTCGGTGGTCGCGATCTCCCCCTGCTGGAATTACCTTTTACTAAAGTTCACGATTTCTTGGCAGGTAACCACAAGCTGTTCCAGTCGACTCTCCCCAGTTTCCATTCATCTCATATTCTGACATTTCAATACACCTTCTACATACAGAAGACTGGTCAAATACAAAGAAACCTTTCAAACCCTGAAGTTATTACCTAAGTTTTAACAATGGTTTGTCGCGACGGAGGGAAGACACAGTCACTCAATAAGAGTGATCAGCAGACTTCGTTTATTGTACCTTACAGTCACCTTTTATGCCTTGTTATAATTAGCTCATACATATTACAAAAGTTAAGCTCATTATTGGTTAGTTGCCTAAATACCAAGCCCACCCCTAGTTTCTCTTCTGTAGTTATCTGTTCCCACCTGTAACATTCTTTTCCCACCACAATCTTCCTGATATTGTGTAACAAGGACAGCCAAAGGCAGTGTATTTTTGCTTTACTTCAGATAAGCTGAGAGCGATGTGCATTTTTGTCCAGCCAGCTGGACTATGTCTATGTGACCCTTTTCAGCTAGTCAGTTATCCACAATTGCCCCGTTTTTATTTTGGGCGACATAGGCCTGGTTGACCATTTTCAATAACAGCGTTTTAACACAGGAAAATACACAGCCAACTTATAAAATCTCAGTTCAGAAGTATAATCCCTGAAATACTTGAAAAATAAAGTTAGCTTGAAGCTTTAATTTAGATGCTCTTTCTGTTCCAGTAATATAAAAAGTTTAAAAAATTTAAAGGTAATTTTAAAGTTCTGAACATGGACTAATGCAAGCTCAAAACCCAAAAAGAAACCAAACTGATGCTTGACTAGGAATATTTGCAAATATTTTAGTGGAAAATCCCTGACCATTAACAATTTTCTGTCCAAATAACAACTGCCCTTATGCAACCAACCAGTCCATACATTTTCTGAAGAATACCTCATTGATATCAAAGAATTAACAAAGGGAAAAAAATTAGTTCTAAACTATATACATTCATAAGTGGATTTTTCAATAGTTACATACAGATTTACACACTAAGCCATAATGGCTTGTAGGTGATACACACAAGAAGAGTATGTTGCTTATCTGTCTGAATGTCTATGCTAAATTTGACAACTATGCCACAAGCCAAGCCTACATGGGTGCTGTGTGTTATGCACGTTCCTTAACAAACAGATGTATAATAGACAAATTCCCAAGATCTAGTCCCCAACCTAATTATATTATTTTGTAGCCAATTAAGGAAAATAACACAAATGTGCATATCTACATGTGCACACACCTTTTAGTTCAGAACCAATCTGTGATAAAAGGCCTTAGCCTTATGGCATCATCGAATCTTAACGAGTACAGTAATTAAAAATGCAGTCTTAATGTAAGTGCGATTTATGCTGACATTCCCTCAAATGCTACACGTGAGTATTTCTCACTCAACTGCCTCAAGTTAAAATAGTAGTATTTGTTAATATGTATTAAAAAATCATTAATTCTCTACAATAGCAGTTGACTTCCATAACACTATGTAAGCAAAAGAGGCTTAAGATGGGTTTTCTGAATACTAACAATTTATTTTAGACTGTCTAAACTCAGGTCTTGAAAGATTTCACTCTGCTAGACATAGAAACACTGTTGCACTCCAGTTGTGATATCCCTTTTCCCAAGTTGTCACATGCACATCTCGCTCAAGCAACATTATTGTTAAAGTTTCTCTCTGCTACATAAAAGCATATTGCACTTGTAGATATAAAAGACAGCACCCTTACTTAGATTATTACCTTATTACCTCATAACTCTTAGTATACCTTGTATCTCTGATTTCATCACTTCAAAAATTCACCAGAAGCAGATAAAACCACAGCATCAGACTAAACTACACCTTAACCGCTGATTCAAATAAAGGCATTCTCTTCAGATATGCCTAATGCTTACAAATAATTTTGGCTGGTTTTGATCAAAAAACTATTATTACAATAATGATCAAAAATAATAATCCTGTTTGCAAAATGCCTTTAAGCCAGCCTCCTAGTCCCAACCAATTTCCACATTCAGAATACAGCATAAATACAGAATACAGAATAAATTATCTCCATCAAGGCAAAAAGGCTTCTCTTTAAGCACAGAGATGTTTGCTAGTTCAAGGCAGAAACCCATTTCTTGTAGGGGACATCTGAAGCACTTTTTTTTTGGTGGGTTTGTAATCAAGTCCGTATTTTTCCTTGAGAAGCTTAAGCTGTTCCTCTTGTTTCAGGAGTGTTTCCAACTCTGATTTGTCGAATAGGTCCGTATTTCCCAAACATATCATACATTTCCTCCGCTGTGATTTTATACGGCAGGTTCCGAATATAAAGGACCCGATTGACCTCTGGGGGCAGCCGGATGTCAGCTCGCTTGGCCGCTTGCATCGCCATGGCGCCGATCGGAGGGGGGGGGGTGCCGCCTCGGAGAGAAACCGCGGCCGGGAAGGGGCCTGCCGGGCCGCGCGCCGCCGCTCGCCGCTGCCGCGGGGGACCCGGATGCTATCCCATACGCTAATAACCCGGGTAATGCCTTTTTACAGTCTATGTCCCGAACGCTCCGCTTTTCTAAAAAGCATATGAGCGAATCGTACGTCGCTTGTCTCTCCGTACCGTCGTCAGCGCTGTTGCAGCCTTTGCGAGACTTCGGCGACGCGTGGCCGGCGGGACCCTCTGTAGGTGCTCCCGGGCGCGGGGACTGTGCCCTTCCGCCTCCTGCGCTGCTTTCAGGACCGGTACCCGAATCTCCGTCGAACCGTGGCTCGCAGGTTCAGCCCTCTCTAGGGTCCCTGTTAGGGTGCCATTTGTTGCGACGGAGGGAAGACACAGTCACTCAATAAGAGTGATCAGCAGACTTCATTTATTGTACCTTACAGTCACCTTTTATGCCTTGTTATAATTAGCTCATACATATTACAAAAGTTAAGCTTAGTTGCCTAAATACCAAGCCCGCCCCTAGTTTCTCTTCTGTAGTTATCTGTTCCCACCTGTAACATTCTTTTCCCACCACAATCTTCCTGATATTGTGTAACAAGAACAGCCAAGGACAGTGTATTTTTGCTTTACTTCAGATAAGCTGAGAGCGATGTGCATTTTTGTCCAGCCAGCTGGACTATGTCTATGTGACCCTTTTCAGCTAGCCAGTTATCCACAATGGTTCTAGCCCATTCTTCTAGCTGTGGTACGGGATATACAGAGGATTTCATAGCAGCTTTTACTGTGCAACTATAAGTTTCATTAAAATATATTTCTTATCCTTCTATATTTCTATTTTATAAAATAATTTTTATAAAATCAAATAATCAATCAAATAAAGTCAATCAATCTTAACTTATATAGCAAAACTATAACATGATCAAAACTACGTTTTATACACTGGAAGCCCAAGAATCATCTTCAGTGAAAACCTCACAAGATATTGAAATATTATATATAGCTTTGTTGTCAGTAAGCAGGTTCCTTACACAGTGCGCAGTGCCAATTCACACACCAAGTTGAGGTATTCCTTATTTCTTTATTCTAGTTTGCGCAAAGTAGGGAGCTAGGTGGTAACCCTCAAATGCCTAGCTCTCCGATTGTCAAAACTTTACACTATTTATACAGTTGAGTATACAACTGACGTGAGGAATTAGACTCTATAACTCGGAAGTTATAAAGTAGGTATGTTTATTGTGCGCAGTTGCACGGGGGATCGCTCCTCCACAAGCGTGCATGCCCGAAGTGACGAACCATCTCACATTTATACAATGAAACAAATGAATATTCAATTAACGCCTATACATATTCGTTACCTAAACCCCGCTTCGTATGTTAATTAGCTTATCAGTCCTTTGCCTGGAATGTGGTGGTCTTGCAGGTTTGTAGGTGATTCATGTCCTTGTGACCATCCGATCTTCTCCAGCAAGGAGACTTAGCACTCCCTTCCTCTAGATAGCCTTGGAATGTCTCTCATCCTTTTCTCATTCTTTTTTAAATAGCCCCTTTGTTAGAGGAAGAAGGGCAGGCATCTCCTCAAAACTGTAGGTGTCTCCTCAAAGCTGTGTGCCTATGTGACCAGACATCGCACCCATGACCCGTCACCATACCCACATTCCTGGGCAGACATATACAATCACAGTCCATGTCCATTGTCCCCATTTCACACTATTTCTCCATAGCAATCCCCCCTTTTCTATCAAACTAAGTAAATTCTTTTACTTAAGCAGCCTTCCCGAATGATATAAAGCATCATACATAAGTGTTACCCTTTTAAACATTCTCCAAACCCACAAATATAACACAATGGTTAGTATTAAGGAAATTCCTAAACTGATCAATAAGATCACAATGGGGTGTACCAGAGTGTTAAGAATTCCTGTTGCAGAAGGTGACCAGCCAAAGAGAGTATCCCACCAATTATGGTTTCCATCCTGTTCTACCTTTTTAAAACTTTCTTGATCCCCTCTACATCATGATGGATCATAAGAAGAGTTTCGTGTCCCTTTTCTTTGGTTTCTTCCAGTATACGTTGTAAATCTGCATGTTTTAATAGTTCTTTTATACTGCTTATATTTAGTCCTATGGGGGTAGGAATTATCATCTGTGATGGGGTAAAGTTGGATTTTAAGAATTGATGAGACACTACTGCGGCTGAGTAACTAAAATCGCATCCTGTGATAGTAGTAAAATTACAAATACAATAATTTGAATACTGTGCAGTCTCCTTTACCTCCCCATCTACGGTTATTGTGTTACACTTAGTTCTCAAACACGCACATCCCTTCCCTGCATATATAATTACTGTTTTCAAGTTTGCATTTGGTCGGGCCTCGAAATGACATATTTTCTGATCTGTATCTAAACAAGTATCCTGAGCCATTATAGTATTGCTTTCACAGAGGAAGCCCTGCTGCTCTCGCATAATACAAGATTCTAAATCTACTGTTTGCCACTTGTCGCCTGTCTTTCTGGCCCATGTTCTATGTTCAAAAGGGTATAGGAGCACCCCATTATGGTTAATTCCAAGGGCTACAATGGGGTGTATGGTAATTATTACTGCATTACGTATGGTTAATACAAAACCTGTGATTGTGTGTGTGTTGGGGTCGTAGGTAAAGTTCACCATTTTCCACCATGACTGGAGTTTTCTTTCTACCTCCGTAGCATTGTCCCAAACCATCTTTCGAATTTCCGTAGGAAATATGCCTTCCTCTCCTTCTCTTATTATGGATGCAGCTATTGATTGCATCCACATTTGGGCTTGGATACAACTTAGAGCCAGGGCGACGTCGTCCTGTAAACCACCTAACGCCTTAGTGATGAGTTGATGATCTTCCATGTTTATTTGTTCCCACCTGGGGAGTACCTTCGATATCAACCATTGATGCGCCCCTAATGCCAATAATGAAGATTTTAGTGGTTGTTGTAGTTTTGATAGATCGGCTGTGGTGGCGGCTAGTTTATTCATTATCACTTCTGAATCTATGGAATTTAATACTCCGAGTCCTGTTCCCAACATTCCAGTTACATCTCTCACTATTCTGTTTCGATAGATATTTCCCCTTTGTCTTAACCAAGTTGTCCATCCCTCATAAGAGGTCCGTAAGAAGGGGGAACAGGATGGCTTAACATCAGAAACATTGACTTGTATTTGTAACTCTATTCTTTTAAGAGACCATTCTGGGTTAAACAACATTTGTTGCTGACCTGTATTTCTGATTACATATGGTCCAATTGTATAAATTTTTGGATTTGGTTTAGTTAATTTAAGATCAAGCGTTAATGGGGTTGTTGTAACTTGTTGCAGAATGGATGAAAGAGAACGGCCACGGTTCCATAGAAGGACTGTGTGATACAGCTTTTGACACAAGTCTGGAGTGAACCAAGCTAGGCCGCAGTGGGAAGTTACCAGGCTTGCTAAAAATGGAAAATTACCAGGACTGCTAAAAAGGGAAAAGAGATAAGGTCATGCTGACCTTGTGCCTAATGTTGTAAATAACTTTGAGGAATTCGCGTAGACAAGAGAGGAAAAAAAAATATATGTAGCTAGCTATCCGCCGAAACCGCAAGTAGGAGGACGTATGAAAGTGTAACCCTTTAGAGCTTAGCCAATCAGCAGATGATTTGTAGGCATAATTAACTGGAACTGTATATAAGACATAATCGCGCCGTAATAAATCGAAGCTTGCTTTATCACTCATATTGAGTCGGCTGCTTGCTTTCCCTCGCTCG
Source organism: Falco peregrinus (assembly GCF_023634155.1). Lineage (NCBI taxonomy): Eukaryota > Metazoa > Chordata > Aves > Falconiformes > Falconidae > Falco > Falco peregrinus. The sequence continues at coordinate 2,182,489 of NC_073743.1, read as the reverse complement.
TTGCAGTAACTGTGGTGGTGGTAGGAACAGTGGTTAGCAGGATTGTTATTTTGATCTTATAAGTCAGAGCTGTTCTTGGGGATTCCTTTCCTAGGCATATTATAAAGATGGGCTCAGTTAAGGTAAAATTGTGCCAACATTCCCGTGAATTAAAGCACATGGTTGTATTTAGAAGGGTAAATTCCTTATCTACCTTTCTGACATTAATCAGGGTGTCTCCCGAAATCTTGGTGTTATCCTTTTCATTATATGTTTGACACCCTACTTCGGTCGACTTTGTGTACATCCTCCCGATCCCATTGATTCCTTTGGTACACCTCATCTTCAGAAAAAAACACCATAGCTAGTTTCGTCTTTGAGTCCACCTTTCCCATTATTCCAGTGTGTTTTTTCTGGGCATGATTCCAAGGTCAGTTATCAGGCTCTTGGTTGTAGGCAAGAGAGAGGGTACAAAAAACCACAAATGGTTTAAACCCACTATTGATCATTTTAACAATTTAAACGTTTCTCATATATACATATAAAATCTGTTTTGATCAAAATATCTTTTTTTGAGTTGGGGCTTACTGATAACAAGTTGGGCAAGACTGGCCACTGGCTCAGTCCCAGACTCTTTTGTTCTATATTGTTTGTTGTGGTGCCCTTCCCATATGGTGGATCCGCAACCGCTCAGGTTCACTTACTTGCCACCAATATTGTTCCCATTTGTCCGAGTAAATTTGAGTTTCAGTTCTTTTTTATCTGGGGTTACTTTCCACGAAGTTGCAGGGGCTTTCTTAATTCAGGTATGGTGAATCCAAGAATTCTGTCCCTCAACCTTGATTGCAGTGTAGGTGGTGAGTAGGACTTGAAAAGGTCCGGTCCACTGTGGTTCCAGGGTTTTATCTGTAAAACACTTAACATATACATAGTCCCCTGGTTGTATATCGTGAACAGGTCCATCCAGACCCCTACTACGTGTTCCCATCACATGCTTTTCAATTCTTATTAATTGTTTGTTTAGTGCCACCATATAGGAAGTCATTGTTTCTTCACCAATCTGTGAAGACGTCCCCTTGTTACCGATTAGTTAATAAGTTAAAATCGATTGATTCTATTTGATTAATTAATTGATTTTATAAAATCATTTAATAGAATTAAAATGTAGAAGGCTAAGGAAAAAAAAAATTATAGGAAACTTGCATCTACGCAATAAGAGACGTTATGGAATCTTTTGTACGTCTTGTACCAAGGCTAGAAGAAGGGCCTGGAAATATTGTAATAACTCTAGGGTTGGAAGGTTCCCATTGTATTTAACCAGTCTTCTGTATGTAGAAGGTGTATTGAAATGTCAGAATATGAGATTAATGGAAACCAGGGAGAGTTGACTGGAACAGCTGGTGGTTACCTGCCAAGAAACTGTGAACTTTAGTAAAAGTTAATTCCGGCAGGGGGAGATCGCGACCACCGACTCATATACCACCTACCCAAATCGTACCCCAGACCCATTTCTAGACCTTTCTAAGCTTTGCTGCGCATAATCGGATATAGGAGGAGAGTATGTAAATGATTTAAGGGAAATGTTATGATTATGTATGAATAATTAATGAATATGTATGAATAAGTTCTATATATGGAATATGATTTTGGGACCTAGTGTGCGTTGATCATGAGAGGACTCGCTCACGCACCCGGCCGTCAATAAAGAAGTGTCTGCTTATCTACATCACATTGGTGTCGATAAGTTCTTCAGTCCGAGATTTCGGTAACACCCTTTTGTACCACATAGGGTCATCCATATAAAATTTCAAATGGGCTAAGCCCCTCTTTTGCTCTTGGTCTAGTTCAAATTCGTGTAAGAGCTAATGGCAAAGACTGGGGCCAAGTTAGATTTGTTTCTTGACCTAACTTGACAGTCTGTTGTTTGATTAGATGATTCATCTTTTCCACCTGGCCACTCGATTGTGGTCGGTATGGGGTGTGTAATTGCCAATCTATTCCTAGATGGTGGCTGATCTGTTGCACTATTCTGGACACAAAATGTGAACCTCTATCCGAGGACATTACCGCTGGGACTCCAAACCTAGGTATTATCTCTTGGAGTAGTATTTTGGTCACTTCCCGGGCTTTAGCAGTTCTGCACGGGAAGGCTTCTGGCCAACCTGAAAAGGTATCTGTTAGTACCAATAAATATCGATACCCCCCTTTTCTAGGAAGTTCCCAGAAATCGATCTGCCAATGTTGCCCTGGATAATTTCCTCTACTAATGTTCCCTAGTTTTATTTTATTTGCTGTATTGGGATTATTGCATAAACACATTTCACATTGCTGAGTCACCTGTTTTATTACAGTATACAAGTTTCACCCTATCAATTTCTGATTTAGACTTTTATATAAAGTATCAGCTCCCCAATGCGTCTTATTAATAATAGGGCTGTGGTCCATATTAAATTGGATGGTACCACTATACGACCATCCCTTAAATAAGTCCACTTATTTATTTTATTTTATCATTCATGTCCTGAATTACTTTTAAGTTTTCTTTAGAATAGTTTGGCTCTTGATCTGTACTTACAGTTTGGATTTTATCGTCTGGTATTAAGGATAATTCCTCCTTTCCTACCTCCTCTGTTACTCGTCTGGCCTCATGGTCGGCCAGGCAGTTTCCAATTTCCAAATCGGTGCCTCAGAGTGGGCCATTCCTCACATCAAGGTCTGGCATGGCATATGTTCCCACTGCTCAACACCTACTGGGTTGCAGCCAACAGCGGAGCTCAAGATTCTTCTTGGTGGCAAACACAGAGGCCACCCCAGTCTTGCCCTTGACTATGGTAGGAGGCACCTGACCAACCTTATTCCTTGTACTTCGTTGTCAATGCAGAGTTTCATCTGCACATCCCATAACTAGTCATTGTCATGGCAAAACACACAGATTTACATTAGTAGATCTACTACAGAGTGTATTTTATTTCAGTTTCTCTGCCAATATCCCCACAGCCTTGCTGACCAAGGGATATTGTTTTTATCTGAACTGGGCAAGCCTCCCCCTTATCATTTTTACTGTAACAGGTAAAGCATTTTTCACCTTTCCCGGAAGTTATTTTCAGATACACCTGGTTAAAAATTTCTTTTACTTCAGGGAGGTCCTCTTTTCCTCTTTTCTGTTGAATTAAAGATAAGCTCAATATTTCAATTACTTGATCATATTTAACTTTTAATTTCATTTCCCCTTCTTTAAACGTCTAGATGTTCTAATAAATCTCATCCCAACAAAGATTTTGGTGAATTTGGCATTCTTATTTGTCTTCTTAGTTTGTACTTTAAAGGTTTCAGGATGTTTTCCTGGTGGCCACCAGCTCCCACAACTGTAACAATTTATTTTTTTTTTTTACTGAAGTTTAACAAATAAGTTGGTTTTGTATTCACTAAAATTCCACCTCATACCCATTCCCTGCCCTAAAAGGGGCCGTTGTAGGACAAGGCCTCAAGGACAAGAGTCCAAGTACTGATAGCCTGATGAATAGAGACTTGTTAGAACTTGTAGGGCACAAGCCCTGGGAGCAAAGGAACAAGCTAACTGCAGAACCCTGAGCCGTCACAGTTGAGGAGGCAACCAGACGGACAGAGAAACAAGTAGCCAGATAAGGGAACAGATGGCACCAATATGTAATCAAGAAAGCCGCATAGAAAGAAACTCCCTAACCTTGGAATAGAAATTATTGCTAGGTCAAGATAAACTAGTAAGTTCCTATTGTTCTAACGGTGTGCCTTAAATATCAACCAATCAGTGTTTTTTACGCTTAAGATTTAACCAATCAGTGTGTAATATGTAGAAGGTAGAAACGTATATATTTGTAAGAAAATCACTAATAAATGGACATTTGCTTGCATCAAGCTGTGTCCCGTCTCTTCATTCGCCGCAGGCCGTTACCGGTCCTGTTGTACTGCAAATGCTGCAGCAATTGGGGTGACATTGTCAGGTCCTTCTGCTCAATTGTCAGCAACAGCAACCCCCTCCTCCTCACCAGCAGAAGGGTTCGGGGCAGGAGATGCTCTTCCTGCTCTGCAGGTTACACAAGCCTGCCTCTGCAGCAGCACTTCTGTTTTAACTCTTTCTGACCCTGAATGCAAATCTGCTACTTGTTGCTTTAAGTCTGTGTTATTACATATCAGGCCTTTGCAGGCAAACAGAAAACATCCTGCCATGCATCCCAGCATGATTCAGTCGCACCTTCGAGGGGGTACGGGGGTTTGTACAAACTCACCCCAATACTTCAACACTTTCACAAGGTCTTTGATTCTCCACCCACCCCCGTCTCAGGTTTTACATACATCAGTACAAGTTTTTATCTTACAACGTGTTTCATTCTGGTTGCTCCACAGAAGGAACCGCAACCTGAGCTTTTAAACACAAAAATTTCAACAAGAACATCTTTCTAGTTTAGGTCTTGGGGTTTTTTTCCTATCCTTTTCTAGAGCCATAATCAAAGATCAGGTGATGTTAATCCCGCACTCTTTCTAGTGTTAGTACCATAGGATCCCGAGGGGGTACTAATCCACAGTCCTTTTGCCACTCAGGTTTGTCCTGGAGGACGAAGAACATGTCTGCATATGATACTTCGTCCCATTTTCCTTCTCTTCTCAGAAACATTAATTGCAGGAGAGTGTTATAATCAAACATTCCTCCCTCCTGAGGCCATTTCGCATCACTCTAATTTATACAAAGGCCACCACTGATTACAATATTTAATCCATTTCCTTCTATTTTCGGTACCACCCTGTCCTGCGATATCACTCCAATGTTTTAATATACAACCCAAGGGCGATTTTTCACAGGGCTTACTCCTTCCATTTCCCATTTTGCAATTTGAATTACTTTGTTTTTCTCCGGCCGCCTTAGCCACCCAAGGTCGGAAACGTGGATAGAGCTCCTTACTCGTTTTGCACTCAAACGCCTGTCTCAAGCACTCTTGCACTCACACTCAGTCAAAATAATTAAGCTATACACGGAAAATCAAAATGCGCATCTCAATTACACCATTCACACTCTCCGGGCAGCCCGCAGTCACACAAGCAGTATGTTATAAGGTACCGTGCACTTATGTACAACTTTTAGGAGCACTAACAGTTCACAAAGTATGCATTTCAATGAACAATTGCCAAAAAACAAACAACAAACAAAAAACCAATTTTTCCTGGTCTTAAGCAGAGTGTTAAGTTTTCCGCTATTTGCCACGAATTACCAGAATATTATTACTTTTCAACATACATTTCATAACTCCGAGTTTTGAACATGTAACAAGACAACACATAGAACAAACAAGACACAGAGCGCTATTTCAGTTGTTACATTCTAGGAATTCCCCAATTCTTAAGACAACCTAAAGGAAGTTTTTAGCTTCCTCTTTTTCCTACGCAAAAGTTTCCCTTTTACTTTTGCTGTGAGGTCCCTCTTGTTCCTGTGAGATTCCGCCTTATTCCGTCCCGCCCCCCGCTTTCCGTCACGAGGCCTCCGGGCTTTTAGGAATGGCAGTAACCTCGGGTTTGCTCGATCTGCCCTCAAGATCGCTAGCGGCCACCCCTTGGTCAGCAAACCCCCTCCCAAGGTACCTTTCCTCCTGGGGACTACGCTGCGCGCCGGACGTCTCCGTGCGTCTCACCAGCCGCCCCGTTACTAAACATACCGTTTTATCCGCGGATCCAGGGGTTTCTCTTCTGCTCCCGGGTGAACAGCTGAGAAGAGGAGGCTCCTCCGAGGAAATCTCCCGGGGCGCGCCTAGGAGCGTCCGCTCCGCAGCTGGTCCCTCAGCCGAGCAGAAATCCTCCTGCCTGGCTCGCCAAAATGACGTGAGGAATTAGACTCTATAACTCGAAAGTTATAAAGTAGGTATGTTTATTGCGCGCAGATGCACGGGGGATCGCTCCTCCACAAGCGTGCATGCCCGAAGTGACGAACCATCTCACATTTATACAATAAAACAAATGAATATTCAATTAACGCCTATACATATTCATTACCTAAACCCCGCTTCGTATGTTAATTAGCTTATCAGTCCGTTTCCTGGAATGTGGTGGTCTTGCAGGTTTGTAGGTGATTCATTTCCTTGTGACCATCCGATCTTCTCCAGCAAGAAGCCTTAGCACTCCCTCCCTCTAGATAGCATTGGAATATCTCATCCTTTTCTCATTCTTTTTTAAATAGCCCCTTTGTTAGAGGAAGAAGGGCAGGCGTCTCCTCAAAACTGTAGTTGTCTCCTCAAAGCTGTGTGCCTATGTGACCAGACACCGCACCCATGACTAGTCACCATACCCACATTCCCGAGCAGACGTATACAATCACAGTCTGTGTCCATTGTCCCCATTTCACACTATTTCTCCATATCACAAAGACATCAGCCTTCATTGGTACAAGTTACTCCGTTTCCCATTTCTCATGTAATTCCCTCGCTTCTCATGTTAAGTCTCAATTTCTTTTGGGTCTGGGGGATTTCTTGAGTCGGTGGTTGCGATTTCTCCCTGCCGGAATTCCCTTTCCCTTAATTTTGCTGAGCTCATTGCTTGTGATGAGCTTCCTATCAGCTCACCTATCTTGTGGAGGTGCTTCCTTTGTGAAGCTCCTTTTCTGAACAAAAGGATTTGCCTGTGCTTAAGGAAGCCCTTAGCAGGGTATACAATGAGCTTGTAACCTGAATTAACCCTTAACAACTCATTCGCTCCAACTGTCTCAAAGTCAGACCAACAACAACACATTCAATTCCATCAACCACCCGATATCAGTTTTGCAAGCAAACCTGCTTATTGTGATTTATGCTGGTAATATAACATAATCAGAACTGCAAACTGAACATTTTGTCTGAAAAACCATACCATCACTGAACTACAAGGTTTTATTTAATACTGTATACAAAACAGCTAATCAGGGTAATCAGGACAATGACGTTTATTGTAGGCAGGCTCTAGCTACGATTACTTCTGTCTTCTTTCCTTTAAAGCCCCTTCCTGTCTGAGTTTATTTTTTGTTTTCCAACTAAGAAATAGTACCTGTAAGAAGAGTAGCTTATGGTAGTAAAGCAGTAGAGTAAATTATTCTAAGAGGAATCACATTATTTTGATTGCTCAGTTATCCTTTCTTTTTCTAAATGCAGGTAAACTAAGACTGCCTCTCCTTTTATTTGAAAGTTTACAGTCTAAACATTTTGCTGTTATCTTATTCTTAACTACTTGATTTTTTGTACTTTTTTTTAATCTGAGGATTGTGAAGTTCTTGCAGAATAACTAAAAATTGTGTGGTGTAGAAAACAACATTTTTAAATGCCTTGCAGGTAATAAAAAATCCCCAGCCACTTCTGTGTGTGGAAGCAAAAGATTTGCTTACGTATTCTTTGAATGAGTTCTAAAAATATTTTATATCTAAATCTTGCTGTGTTAGAAAAAGTAGTTTACAAGATCTGTTATTAATAATTCAGAATTTTTTCCAACCTTGTTTGTGATAAGTACACTGTTTATAATTTCCTCAGTCTAAAGAATGTTATGACCACTGAGTTGAAGAATCAGTCACCAATATTTGAGTGAGCGGAGGTTATCTTTATTCGGCAGCGCTGGGTGCATGAGGGATCGCTCCACCAAAGTCATGCACACCGAGGGGACTTTTCAGTCCCCTCTTTATACAAGCAACTCATACCTATTCATTAACTTTTCGGGAAATCATTTACATATTCATCACAATTCCGGAAACTAATTTACATATCACACTAAACTTGTGACCATGATTTAAGTCTTTGTCTTTGCCACACGTTGCATAAAGAACAGGAACTTAGGACCAGATCGCCTTTTTAAAGATGACAAATCCAAGGACTTAGCAATTAGTACATCCGTCATGTTAGCAATAAGGGTCCTTGGACGTTTCCCAATTTTTAGATAAACATAAGTACATTTCCTATAGATAAGTGGTACATCATTCATCATTCACCTGCTCGGGGAGCATGCATAGTGAATTAAAAAGGAGCTGTACTTTTAAACAAAGCGGGAAAGAAACTGACCAATAATTAGTTAGGAGATGTAGACTTTGGACACAACAAACCAACTTAACTATAAATGTGCACTGTGAGTTGAACTAGGTGTGCAGGTTAGGAGGAATGATGCCCCTTGCACCTATGACATGTGGAATCGAACTCTACAGCTTGAGGAGAGTTATAAAGCAGGTGTATTTATTACAGCACCAGGTGCAAGGGGGATCACCCCTCCTCACTTGCACACCGTTTCAACAAGCAGTCCGATATTTATTATACAAAGTCATGCATATACATAAGGTTTCCAAAAATTCAGAATCTCCTCCCTCTGGCGCCTCTCAAGATGTACTTTTCATCTCCTTGGGCAGTTACCTGAAGTTCCTGTTTACCTTTGCATACATTAGCAGTCTTTGTTGTTTAGTTTCTGTTATCTTAAAACATCTGCTAGCTAACGATGAGCCCTTCCTTATTGTCCACTCTAAACATGTCAAGCTAATACATGCTCACTGGCTGGTTTTAATCTATATCAGCATGATCCTGGGGCGGGAGGATCCACCTTCTTTGGGGTGGGGGCCATTTGGGTAGGAGGTCGCTGATCTCCAACTACCAGAACTATTTTACCTTGGTTTGTTTTCTTTTAGCAGTTAGCATGTCCTGGTCAGAAGGCTTCTTATTTAGGTTCTTGTTGAGCTCATCTACATCGGTACTAAATGTCCCTTCTCAAGTGCCAAGTGCTAAGCTCCCGCCCTTCGCTCTTTCTCGGGTGTTAATGTTTCTGTTATCTATGCAGCTTCTGTCTGCAGCAGTTTTAGGTTTTTCACTATATCACCTAGCTCTGTAATAAACATACCTACTTTATAACCTTCCACAGGTTGTGAAGTTTGTTTTCGCAAGTCAATATTTACAAAACTAAAATAAATTGTTACACAGTAAAATAAATTTTTAATAATTAAATAATATTTTTTGTCTTGGTCTTTGATTCTTTCTTGGCAGAAAAACTATACTGAGCATGAAATATCCATCTGTGCTGAAAGTGAGACTTACATGCTTCAAATGCTTAATTTTTAAGTTTCTAAAATGTTCTTTACCTGTCTATCACGAATGCAGGCTGAATGATAGGTATTTTTTGCATGTTTGTCATGCATTATGATTTGTCAAGAAAATGTTTTGAGGCTTATCGGGGCACTGATAGGTGCAAAATCTTAGATTTTTGTTTTATTTTTAGTATTATAGTTTAACAAAAGGACAACTTAGCAGCTTTTGCCATAAACGTTACCATTACTTATTTATAATCTTTCTATGACTTTTGCATGAGACATGAATACATATTGGGAATGTAACGCAGAGTATAAATAGTGTTTTAAGATCAGAAAGAAGGGTTGGTGAGGGGGAAGTTTTCTACTTATTAGTGTAAAGTCATGTTCCAATTTGTACAGAGCACCTGGGATTTTTAGAAATCAAATCAATTATTCCTGTTTACTCTTTCATCATGTTCTGTCTGAACAAATCCAAGTGATATTGGTTCCATGGTGTGTGGGATGTGTTATGCTGTTATGTTTGTAGTATCTCATTCAAGTAGCATGAAATAATATCGGGCATGCAAAATATTGGGAAAGTGGAGTGAGCCTTTGTTAAAGTGGGATGACAGGGAAGTTGTCAAGGATGTTTTGTGATAACTGTGAATACTTAGCCATCATGGCTGTTAGAGTAGTATCTCCTCAGTTGTGAAATGCAAACTGTTGAGTAGAGTTTGCTGAAGCTAACAGCACTTTCATATGTTGGACTACTTTGGATGCTGACAACTCCTTTGCATAATGGCAGTCAGTAGACTAAAAAGTATTATAATGGACTTATGTTGATTCCAGTAATGTGACAATTTCTGCTTCTGTTAGACCCACTTTTCAGCATATCCTTTTCTCCATATCCAGTTTCTCCTTAGTGTTTTCTGCTAATTGCTTATGTAAATAAATTTTGTTTAAATAGAAGCTTTCTTGCAATCATTATTATTATTGAATACTGTTTCCTGTTTACAGTGTTTAGTTTTATTTTTTTAAATATGGTTCTTTCACTGCTTTTCTCAACTTTTTTATTAATTGTTCTGCAGAATGGTTAGATGGGAGGACACAGTATGGATAACACATGTTGTTCATAGATTACTGTGATAATGCAAAAAGATTGTGAAGCCTGAAAGAAAACTGTATTCTGTCAGGGCAAATATGCTTTTTTCCCCTTCTTATATCTGTAGTTGTTAGGTAAATGTTGTCTGACCATGTTTAGTTCATTCTGCTCCATTTTTTCACTTACAATTTGCATAGTAGTGTCTGTTCTCTTACATTTGTCTCAAAAATACCATATTGAAGTGCAGAAATGTAAATGTTCTCATCCAGACATACAGTCTAAGCAGTTGAGCACACTAAATAAAAAGCTCCTTTCACAGCAGCTATGTTCTGCGCTTTGATATAACAGCTCCTAAAGACAGTGTATTGCAACATGAATTTATAGCAAAACTTTATGCACTTAATCTGGTAAAACATGTTGGGGGTGGGGAAGAGAGCAAGCTTTTGTAAACTATAAAGTACAGAAAATTTCCACTTTCACTCCTTTCTAACAAGTGTCAACTACTGAGGTTAAGTAGGTGGGGCAACTGGAAGTAGTTACTAAGACCAGTGGCATTTTTGTGGTTTAATAAATGCAGAAGCTAATTATTCAGTTTTTATTGAAGTGAAATGATGCCAAAAAGGAGGTTCCTGCAGAGCAGCTGCACTTTTTCAGTGTTACCCTAATTTACCACAGACACAACTGTCACAAACAGAACTTTTAAACTTGATATATAGCATGAAAGTAAAGAACCCTTTGTCTGGAGTGCATGCAGAAGAACTTTCTACAAATCAACCAACAGATGAAGGACAATGATGAAAATTTGATTCTTTGAAGTCATAATGGTCATTGAAATGTGTGAAATTCTGGTATTGAAAAGAGAGCGGCTAGCAAGACTCTAAATCCTGGGTGGTTGCTGGAAGCTTGCTGGGAAGTTTTTCTGTGTTTTGACATCAACTTCCCATTGCTTGTTCCCTGTTTCCTTTATTAAAAAAACAGAAAGAAAAAAAAGGAGGGAATGCTAAACAGTAGATAGTTGATAGCGGTTATGTACAGTTTTTGTCTATGCATGGAAAGAAATGCAATAGGAGAAACATGACACCTTTTTGCACAGTTTACCCATTATTCAAAAAGAGTTGTTTTCAGAGATATTTTCAATTGATTTGTCTCTTTCTCTTGAATTTTAGAGTTCAATTTCTTGTCTCCTTTGGAATTTGTGCTATTAGTGGGGTACTTCAAAGAAGAAAATTGTCGTTTCTTTTAAAAGTCATCTTCATGTTGAATCCCACTTTCATTGGTGCTGCATCTGTGAACCAATTTTCTCCCTGCTGTATAGCATGCCTATAATTTCTTATTACTCTTTCCAGAACAACTTTACCAGGCTTTCCACAATGACAAATGCTCTTAAATAGTGTAAGTTATAATAAAGACAAAAACTCCTCTTGATTTGATCTGATGTGATTTCTGATGTTTAAAAAAAGTGAGTGTTGGTTTGTCCCTCTCAGCTTATTCCAGGAAAAGCCAAAATGCCTCAAAATTAATATTTTTTTTTTAATTATAAAAAAATTCAGAGGTTACTATTAAAAAGCCATACCCCTCTCTACATATTAAGAAAACAGAATGGCAGAATGCATCTTTTGGGTGATAGCCTCTGTTAAAAATGTGAATCAGGGTTGTTAATGTTAATTTTTAGTAAAGCAAATCGATACAGTTCAAATCTCAAGTCTTTTATGTTGTCACTGTATTATTTAGAATTTTGAATGATGAACATCTCACAAATATTTTAATATGTTAATATAGCAAAATTCAGTAAGGAACAAAAAATACATAGTAATGAGAAACTAGCTGTTCAAAACCATCTTTGTTTTGGAAAGTTGATTCACAGGTATTTTCAATAACTTGAACTCAGAACAAAGCACTGACGACACAGTAGAGAGTTCAACCCAGTGCTGCACAGTTCTTTGCAAGTATTATATTGTTTTAATGGTGTCGTGGTGTGGGAGCTTTAGACCATTGTGGGAAAATTACTTGAGGTGGGTGGGATTAGAAGAAACTGGGTCCTAACAGAAGTGTAGTATTACAGAAAGCTTTTTAGGGTAAAATACAGCTATGGCCTTCAGGATGGTTGGCATGCATGGAATCTACATCACCACAGTTCCCTAAGCAACACATCCTGCCAGCTCAGCACATGCTGATAGGAGTGACCAGGATGGAGCGAAGTGGAGACCCTGCAGCCACGCTCTGTCATGCTCCCTGCAGGAACAGGAACTTGATGGTACCACACAGCTGATAAGCTGCATACCAGCTGTCATGCGAAGAATCCATGAGATGTCCATGGCTGAGCCAACCATTGTGGTGAAATGACTTTCCTCAGGTGAAATACTCTCATTGTAATACTAACACACACCTCCCTCCCGAAGTTACCTGCCTCCAAGGTACTACTACACCTCGCTGGGCACACAATACTAGTTAGTAACAACAATATGTATTGTAGGACAAGGCCTCAAGGACAAGAGTCCAAGTACTGATAGCCTGATGAATAGAGACTTGTTAGAACTTGTAGGGCACAAGCCCTGGGAGCAAAGGAACAAGCTAACTGCAGACCCCTGAGCCAGCACAGTTAAGGAGGCAACCAGACGGACAGAGAAACAAGTAGCCAGATAAGGGAACGGATGGCGCCAATATGTAATCAAGAAAGCCGCATAGAAAGAAACTCCCTAACCTTGGAATAGAAATTATTGCTATGTCAAGATAAACTAGTAAGTTCCTATTGTTCTAACGGTGTGCCTTAAATATTAACCAATCAGTGTTTTTTACGCTTAAGATTTAACCAATCAGTGTGTAATATGTAGAAGGTAGAAACATATATAATTGTAAGAAAATCACTAATAAATGGACAACTTGCTTGCATCAAGCTGTGTCCCGTCTCTTCATTCGCCGCAAATTGGTGACCCCGACGTGATCCGTTTAAGGATCTAACGTGAAGGGCTCTCGAATCGCCTATCTGAGCGACATGCAGCGAATCCCACAGAACTTTGAATGATCTGCTGAAAGGAAGCAGGAGCCGGCCTGAAATCCCTCCGGAGTTGAGAGGTGAGCTGTGGGAAATCTGTAACGGGGAATCAGGCTTCGTCCCCAGAAAGAGACGTATATGGACTCATGAAGGGTCTTCTAGTCAGATCAGGGAGTCCGTGCCTCAGTCTCCTCAAATGGTGACCCCTATGGTGGTGTTCCGAAGCCTTGGAAGAATAAGGACGGAAAAAAGACAGCTCGTGGAAGAGGGCTGCGTTCCGGAGGAGACGGCTTGGCTGAACGATCGTCTTGCTGTCTGGACCAGGCGGACAACCTAAACCCCGAGGATAACACCTGTATGCATCGAGACAGGTGAGCAGCCAAGAAACCTTAGAGATTTTAAATATTTGAAGAAATTTTAAGAAGCTTTAGAAACCTGTACTCATTGAGACAGGCGAGCAGTCAAGAAACTTTAGAGACTTTGAAAGAAATTAAAGCAGTCAGCAGACAATTGTATGATGCTGCTGCAGAGGGGAACTCTGTGTCGGGAATGCATTTAGCACCTTGGTGGCAAATTCTGACTACTCTTTGCCAAGTGTGGACTAATTCTACTAACGGTGCTAAACCAGAGGAAGCTGTAAATTCCACCGACAGCGCGACTCTTCTCAAGACACCGTCAGCGATGGCGATTCTGTCCACACCTCCTCTGCCCCCAAAGCTTCTGTCACTGATTGCAGCGACCCTCACAACACAGGACCAAGCACGGGAACAGGACAACTCGGACAATGATTACATTGACACTGATAAACCTTTTGATCCAGGTCCTATAGATCTGGAAAAGGAGCTAGACCTTTTCCCCCATCCCCTTGTCTCTCCTGATGCATTGATTGTATTTTTGGGGAGGGTGAAAGGGAGTCTGAGGGATTGGTGGCAGGAATGCAAGTGGGAAACACTTCAGTGATGGGTTTTGGGAGTCGCTAGGGCATGTTCAGTATTTTGTCAGACAAATCAACCTGCAGAGTGGCAGCCTGTGCAATACGAGGCTGTTAAAGGGTTAAGCAAAGCAGTGCGGGAAGGGAGGATTCATAATACATTTGCTATGTCCCTTCTTGAAGTGATGGCAGAGCCTTATACACTCACACTGCGTGATTGGAAGTCATTGCTTTGTATGGTACTAACTGATACAGTATATGATGTGGTTATCTGATTTTTGTGAGCTATGTGTAGTGGCCTTGACTGAAAACCTTAATCGGGGAATCACTGTTAACTATGAGCAGTTGGCTGGAGCAATTAACTGTGCCGATTCTGTGACTCAGGCAAGGTATCCCAGGGACAACTGTTTGCAAATGAAGGAGATGGCTATTAAGGCAGTCAGGATGCGGGAGTCTTGCCACAGTCTTGCAGGGTCCTAGAGAGTCACTAACTTTAATACTAACTTGATTGATTGGCTTCAGAATATTTTGCAACAAGTCGAACATCAGGAAGCTCAAGGGTTGCTTTTAAAACAACTAGCTGTGATAATGCCAATGAAAATTGTAAACGGGCAACTTTCACAATCGCAACCCCAACATGTGTCAAATGATTGTAACGCAGAACTCACAGCAGACTGTAATTCTCAGGCTGAGTTCTGGAATGCAGCATAACACATTTTTGCTTCTCTAATCTCTTCTGTAAGAATAGTACACGCTCTTAACTTGCTTAGTAAATTAGGCTGCTAGCTTGCTAAACAAAGTAATACTACAAATACTATTTTTTTTCTGGCTTATTAACAGATGTTGATTCTGTCCATCATATGTTGCTACAGAACCGAGTTGCTATTGATTTTTATTATTAGCACAGGGACACAAGTGTGAAGGCTTTGATAGGATGTGTTACGTGAATCTGAGTGACCACTGTGAATTAATTTACAAAAGTATACAAAACTCAAAAGCCTTAAAACAAAGATCTGCAACAGAGCCAGGGGCGGGATGCCTTTGGTCTCTTCTCACGGCTGGGAAACTTTGGGCCATGACTCAAAAGTATTACAGGATTTATTATAATTATCTTTAACCACCTTATTGATGTTTGCCTTATGTCTCCCATACCTTTTTTCCTGTATTCAGTGTTTAGTTGATTGTAACATAAATCGGGTCATGGTCACCCAGCTACACACAACCTTTGCCTTGTCGCAATTAACAAGCAAAAAAGAGGAGGACAGAGAATGTCTGAAGAGAGATACAGGAGAGGAAGCTGGAGAATATTTGACCTAACAAGAGATGAGAGAACAGCTGGGCATTGTGAAGGAGACTAGGAAAGATAAACATGGTTATCTAGTGTTTAATAGGTGTCTGCATACTTGTAGAGATATATAGCTATGTAACTGCATGAATGATTTCTGCCCTGAGCCTGGTGGCGCATACAGCTGCGGTTTGTGTCCGGGCTCAGAGATGTAAATAGGGGCTTCTCTGTTATGGTAAAAGTGTTTCTCTTTGCATAAAAAAGAGAAGGAATGAAGGGAATGACCCCAGAGGTATGTTCAGAGAAGGCATGCGATGGTTCGAACTTTTTGACTGAACCAGTTCTTGTTTGGTGTGCCCTTCCACCTATGTATAATGTTAATCCAAAAGAAGCTGATATTGTTTACACTTTGTCGATAATTGTCTTTCTGTAGATGCTAATGTAGTAGGAGGCTGTGATGGGAACGTGTCGCAGCGGTTCTTCTCTTATCCAGAGTAACAGCAGGGAAAGCATTAAAGAGTTAAATCACCTTGTTTGGTAGGCAGTTCAGAATGTGAGTCAAAATTGCCACTGCTTTTTGTTGTTGGCTCAAGGACATGGCTGTGAGGATTTTGATGGTATGTGCTGCGTGGATTTTAGGCGCCTCACTGCAGCAACATGTTATCAAAATCTGAGAAAATTTCAGCCTTTTTGGCATTCATTCACTCAATTGGCAGTATTGTTTGTTTGCTATTGCCTTGGTTGCTGTCATGTTTGCAAGGGCCCTGCAGAACATGGCAAACCTGGTACTAGCTGTTCAAAAATAAAAAGGGGAAATTGTAAAATTGTACAGAAAAAAGACAGTGGGTTATTTTGACATTGATAATATGTCTTAGTTGGTTTTTTATTTGTTCTATTACTTGTACCTTGTTTTTGCTCGATTTCAGGGGTTCTTTTTGTGCAACAGGAAGGGGGAGATGTAGGACAAGGCCTCAAGGACAAGAGTCCAAGTACTGATAGCCTGATGAATAGAGACTTGTTAGAACTTGTAGGGCACAAGCCCTGGGAGCAAAGGAACAAGCTAACTGCAGACCCCTGAGCCGTCACAGTTGAGGAGGCAACCAGACGGACAGAGAAACAAGTAGCCAGATAAGGGAACGGATGGCGCCAATATGTAATCAAGAAAGCTGCGTTGAAAGAAACTCCCTAACCTTGGAATAGAAATTATTGCTATGTCAAGATAAACTAGTAAGTTCCTATTGTTCTAACGGTGTGCCTTAAATAACAACCAATCAGTTGTTTTTACGCTTAAGATTTAACCAACCAGTGTGTAATATGTAGAAGGTAGAAATGTATATATTTGTAAGAAAATCACTAATAAATGGACAACTTGCTTGCATCAAGCTGCGTCCCGTCTCTTCATTCGCTGCAATGTATGACTAGAATCACTCAAGCTCTACCTAAATGTGATGGAAATGGACTAGTCCTGGACTGAAATAAGTCCAGAGGGGGAGAATTGTCTAAACTCCTGGATTACCCAACTCTGCTTTAGTGTTGTTCACTAGGTTAGGTCAAGCTGTCCCACTCTCTAAATTGTTTATGAATGAAGGGACTTCTAATCAAGGGAGTCAGCCTTGGGGAGGATGAGAAACAAAGAGCAGACAGGGAAAAGAACATCGTTATCTAAGTTACGCAGAAAGAAGCCTTCAAGTGAGGGAAGTTCTAGCTACAAGAGGAAACAGTCTGACAAGGTGTTACAATCCACTGACATCAACAGAAAATTAGTTGAGAATAGGATAAAGGTAATTGTGGTAGTGGGAGAACTCAAATACCCACCCACCCCTCCAAAAGAGGGCAAAACCCTGCTTGAGGAGCATGCGTAGTTAGTAGAAAGCTTCAGTAGTGCTGAGGATGCGTACTAATTTGCACTAGAATTGAGAAACTTGTAACCAATCCTGTGTATGATGAATGAATATGCAATGTACTATGAAGTATAAAAAGTGGACAAATGAAGGGAGAAGTTAGGGAAGTCTCCATCGTAACTTCTGGGATCAGTCGATGGGCTGAACCTGTCTTCTCCCCCATAGGGATGCCTATTGGGTAAGAACTTTATCTTATGCACATTAAATAACTAACTCACACTAACTGTTGTTAGTGATTATAGTTTGATTGTATATCACTTGAAGCTTGTTTTTGTAGACAGTCTCTATCGCTGGCAATCACGAACCTTAATTTGTCATGATTTTATATTAATAGAGAGTGTTATTCCGTAAACTGTTAGTGTTAGTCCTTTGAGGGCCCTAAGAGTCAACGGCAGCAGGTACCATATTTAAATAAAGTGGGAAGACCCACTGAGGGGTCCCCCTTATGCTGTTGGTGCATTTCCCTGAACAACTCAGTCGAATCGCCCTCTGATACAGCAGGACTGTTCAGTGAAGGGTCCCTATAACATGATGCTGACCGACTGGTTGGGCACAAGGGCCTAGGTTTTCCTGGGGTGCTGATAGACAGATCAAACGCTAGGGGTTGAGAAAATAGTGTGAAATGGGGACAATGGAAATCGGCTGTGATTGTATATGTCTGCCCAGGAATGTGGGTATGGTGACTAGTCATGGGTGCGATGTCTGGTCACATAGGCACACAGCTTTGAGGAGACAACTACAGTTTTGAGGAGATGCCTGCCCTTCTTTCTCTAACAAAGGGGCTATTTAAAAAAGAATGAGAAAAGGATGAGAGACATTCCAAGGCTATCTAGAGGGAGGGAGTGCTAAGTCTCCTTGCTGGAGAAGATCGGATGGTCACAAGGAAATGAATCACCTACAAACCTGCAAGACCACCACATTCCAGGAATAGGACTGATAAGCTAATTAACATAGGAAGGGAGAGTAAGCGGGTTTAGGTAACGAATATGTATAGGCGTTAATTGAATATTCATTTGTTTTATTGTATAAATGTGAGATGGTTCATCACTTCAGGCATGCACGCTTGTGGAGGAGCGATCCCCCGTGCATCTGCGCGCAATAAACATACCTACTTTATAACTTTCGAGTTATAGAGTCTAATTCCGTATGTCACCACCAAGAAGAATCTTGAGCTCCTCTGTTGGCTGCAACCCAGTAGGCGTTGAGCGGTGGGAACATATGCCATGCCAGACCTTGATGTGAGGAATGGCCCCCTCTTTTATAAGAGGGTCATCCAGGAAGGAAGAACATAATAAGACCCATTTGGGGCACTGACTTGTAGTATAAATATTTAGACTGACAAAATTGTAGGGAGAACATGAATCAAACTGGGACAACTGGAAAAGGATATTGTTGCCCTGGACAGTGACAAACTGATTTCTCAGAACTCCCAAGAAAAGGGGGGGTTTCAATACATGCTTGTCATGACAGATGCCTTTTCAGGGTGGCCTGAAGCACTCCCTTGCCAAACCAATAAAGCTAATGAAGTAACCAAAGTACTATTATAAGAAATAGTACCGAGATTTGGGGTTCCAGCAGTAATCTCTTCAGACAGGGGCTCACACTTTTGTGCACAAGTCATACAAGCAATAAGGAAAGCATTAAGAATCAATTGTCAGCTGCATACACCCTACAGATTCCAAGCAAGTGGTGAAGTAGAGAAAAATGAGCCATCTTATTAAACAAAAATTTGCCAAAATATGCCAAGAAACAAATTTATATTGGTATCAAGCTTTACCTATTGCTCTAATCAGACTGAGGGTTAAACCAAGATCAAAAGAGAAGCTGATCCCATTTGAAATCTTGTATGGCAGACCCTATGTGATACAAGTTATAAATAGCGAAGCTCTAGATCAAATAGGTAACCAGTATGTATATGATTATGTTGTAACTGTAGGAAAACAAATAAAAATGCTACAGTAGTAGTAGAACAGCAGCCTAAGCAACCTGACTATAAACTACATCTGTTTAGTCCTGGTGATTTGGTATATGTTAAGAATTTTTCAGGAATCCCTCTGCAAGAAAAGTGAGATGGATCCTTCCAGGTGTTACTGACTACTTTTACAGCAGTACGGATAAAAGAGATATCCACTTGGGTTCGCTACTCCCAAGTCAAGAAAACTCCTGAGAAAACTCTGAGAAACCATGGACTTCCGAATGAGGAGGAGCACCTGCTCTCAAGCCTTCCCAATGCTGATTCTTGGACTTTTGATAAGTATAACTTCATCTCAAGCTCCCATTTTAGAATGGCCATGGTCTGATGCACAAATTATCAAATCACTTCCATGGGTTGGCACACCGCTCTCAATGAACCTAGAGCCTAACCCAGGTCTAGCCATTAAAGTTTTATCTAACAACAAATCATATACACAACAAGACTGGAATAAGACTCAGAATTCATTAAAGGTGTTAATATAATAGGACAAGAGACAAAACAAGTCAAGCTAATAATGTCATATGGAAGATATAGACAATAATGTTTGGCTAAAAAAAGGAAGGACCAGTGTCTTGACTGTGGGATAGTGTTAAAAAGGATAAAAGAAACAAAGCCCAGTGGGAGATTAAACTATTGTTAGATCAATCAGTTTCAATTGTGTGTTTATGGGCTAGCAAAGACAGAGGTGCTTCTGAAATGTTTATCATTAAGCTTGAAGAAAGTCCTACTACTAAGCCACCTATTAAAACAACTGTCAAACCATTTATTGGGACAACTGGTGCACCTACAACTCCTTATGCGAGATGTGAAAGTATCCATAATCTAACCTTCATTGGATCTTATGTAATTAGACAGTCAAATGAGCAAAAGCTACTGTTAGATCCTACATATTCACTAAAAAGAGTTCAGATAAATATCCAGACAAATATAGCTCACATACAAAAGGGTTGCCAACCCTATATACAACAAAGTCTTAAAGGATGGAATGCCTGGCTGGCAACTAGGTCTCACCACACTAGAACTCGAAGAGATATACCAGGATGGATTGGCACAGGATTAGGTGTTTTAAATACCATAGACCAAGAAGTACTAGCCAACAAACTCAGTGCTGTCACTTCTGACCTGGGAAAGCTTAAAAGTTCCCTTGAGATCATCTATGCTCACATTAGCAGAAACTCAATCATTGGCAGTCAGATTATTAACATTAGTAGCTAATCACACAGCTGAAGATCTCACCAATATTATCAACTATACTGGGGGCATTAGCAAAGAGGTTGCACTTGCCATCCAATATATCCAAACTCAGCAGTGGGTACAATCCACATTTAAAGCAATGCTCAGACACCCCAACATAGAAAAACTGGTCCAAGAAGTAAACAGAACAGCCCAACGCATGCTTTGGCAGATAAAACATGATTCTGAAAATATAAAATCTATCTTAGCCAATGCAGAACAAGTAGGAGAACATTATTGGTGGGACATCTTTGCAGGACGTTCCCCTAAAGCAACACAAGTATTCCACTATTTAATACATCTCATACTAATCACGCTTGGAGGAATCATCCTGTTATCCCTCTTGAACATCTGTAACTAAATGCCATAGTTAAAAGAAAGCAAATAATATGGGCAATGATAAATGTCTACCAAAGCCCTTTGTCTTTGGAACTTGATGAAAGAATTCACAAGTCTTAAGAAAAGGGGAGAATGAAACAGAGCAAGGTCTTAAAAAGATTAGTCAGGATGAGTTTGGCACAATGCTCTGGGTGATTCTCTGTGTTGAGAAAGGAATGTATTCTGAATAATTAGAAAAGTTAAGGTGGCCACCTGAAGGAGATAAGGAGACCATGAGTCAGGAAATCCTTGAACAAAGAAAGTTGAAAAGTTTACTCCACCTAGATCCCACCTATTGTGAATGGAATGATTGGGTGTCAACATCAAATGAGTATCTATGTAAAGATGTTGTGTAACCTCTCATGAAAACTGTATAAAATATCTAACTTTTCACTGAAAAATTGGGAGCTAGTTTGTCCGGTGCAAATCGGCTAGCTCCCAAACGTGGCACGAAATAAATAACTTTGCTGCTTAAAGACAAAATTCGTCTCTGAGCAGTTACTCTGTGCCGTTTTGGCATCAGGGGAAGGAGGGAGACCAAGGAGCTCCCACTGGCCTTTTAAGTATGTAAGGAACAGGAGTAGTTTAGCATCCTTAGAGAAGGATTTGATGTTTGATTTCACTCTACTGTACTAGGATGCACTGACAGGTTAATTTTATGTAATTGTTTAGTTTTTAGAGAGAAAGTTCAACTTAATTATATCAGATGCTGCTTAGAGTAATTTTTCATAGCAATTTTTGTGAGGTTTTTCCCTATCTTATTCCTCGTTCAAATCAGCTAATACTCTTAGGCTGTTTTTGTGAACCTTCACTTTTTATCTTTTTTAGGTTTATTTGTTGAAGGGCTCACAAACCAAGCCTTAGTAGAGGAGGGTATCCTACTACTGACTATATAAAATGTTATAAACCTTTTATTTTTTTTCAGGTTGAAATCTCCTAAATCTTTATGTCCTTCACAAAAAACCCTGAAGATGTTACCAATGTCAAATGTTCCTCTCTTGATCTTGAACATCAAAAGAAGAAATTACTCTCAAAAGCTGATATTCATAGCTTGAAACACTCCTGGCCTTATAATTTAAAGGTGAGGGGCTCAATTTTATGTAATAACTAAGGATTAGAGAAATGAGAACTGAATTCTAGTACCTGCTCTGCAGTCTCAAATAGTCAATTACTGTGGGAAAGAGAACCTCCTTCCTCTTTCTTGTTAAGCATAGCTTCTTGACTCAGTGTAGTTATTGAAGTGAAAACACTTACACTGCAGCACATAGCTGGCTGGCTAGGATTTTGGTGAACAGTTCTGTTCATATGAAGTTTAGACTCCTAATGGTAATGTAAAATTTTAGGATTTGATGATGTTTCAGTCTGTGCTCTAATATTTTCTTTAAGGGAGAAAGAAGAGCTTATGATACATTTCCACAGCTGCTTTAGCTGGTGTAAGTTTGAGTAGTCCTGACTTTGCAGCTATGGTCAGAGGATGGAAGGGAGTGTCCTGTCCCTCCTATGGCACCAGCAGTTGTGTAGCTGGGAGATGAGCAGGTTCAGGTAACTGATCCATGCAAAATCTAATTCAGCCAGGGGAAGCAGGATGATAGCAGCCCCAATGTGAATAAATTTCAGTTTTATAAAACTGGACTCTTTTTTTTTCTTTTATTGTAATTTAAAAAATAAAAATCAAGTATGAAATTGTATAAAAAGTGTAAGCACTGTTATTTACAAGCCTTTTATGTGAATTCTGTTTTAAAAAGTTCCACTGTATTTTTCATAGGATATCACTGCTTTAACCAGTTGTGCTGGTTTTGGCTGGGATAGAGTTAATTTTCTTCATAGTAGCTAGTATGAGGGTATGTTTTGGATTTGTGCTGGAAAAAGTGTTGATAATATAGGGATGTTATAGTTATTAATGAGCAGTGTTTATTATAAAAAGTGTAAACTTTCATTGAAAGCATATTCCCTTAATCATGCAGTGTCATGGTTTAACCCTGGCCAGCAACCAAGCACCATGCAGCCACTTGCTCACTCCCCCTCACCCAGAGGGAAGGAGGATCGTAAAGGAATGTAAAACTCAAGGGTTGAGATAAGAACAATTCAATAGGTAAAGCAAAAGCCAGGCATGCAAGCAAAGCAAAGGAAAGAATTCATTCAGCACTTCCCATGGGCAGGCAGGTGTTCAGCCATCCCCAGGAAAGCAGGGCTCTGTCACACGTAACAGTTACTCGGGAAGACAAACACCATAATGCCAGATATCCCCACCTTCTTTCTTCTTCCCCCAGTTTATATACTCAGCATGACGTCCCATGGTATGGAATATCCCTTTGGCTAGTTTGGGTCACTTGTCCTGGCTGTGTCCCCTCCCGATTTCTTGTGCCCCCCCAGCCCTCTGGCTGTCAGGGCCCTGGGAACTGAAAAGTCCTTGACTTAGTATAAACATCACCCAGCAACAACTAAAACCATCAGTGTCCTATCAACATTGTTCTCACATCAGAGCCAAAACACAGCACTGTACTAGCTACTAAGAAGAAAATTAACTATCCCAGCTGAAACCAGGACATGCAGCCAAATGAAATATAATTTAACCTTAGAGCTAAAAAGAAATCCATAGCTAAGTTTGTAGGTTTGGATGAAATTTATATTAATAAATCAGTTATATTATCAAACTACCTGTTTCTAGTGGATGAAGACTTTAGATTTGTTATTTTTCAAGACAGTAGTCATTACTGTACTTTGGGTACCATCTCATGGAGACAAATAACAATTGTACTTCTTCTGAGAGGTCTTTTGTGGAGGAAATACAGAATGGGAACTTTGCTACCTTCTGTGATGTTTTCTCCCTCGTTACAATAACTTTTCAGTATCTCGAACATCCTTGGGTAGTTAAAATACTTCTATTGGTACTTCTTAGGAATATTGCTTCAGTTTTGTCTAAGGTTAACAAGCAATTTAGGAATATGACCCAGGCTTCATGACAGTATGGTCATGGGTGGCACAGCATGTAGGAGAATATGGGCAGGTATCTAGAACACTTCTCACCTCCAATGGTCTGGAATTCACTCCTGCACAACTACAGGATCTTGATGAAGTGATAGAATGCTTGAAAAAAAGATGCTGTGGCTATTCCAAAGAGGCACAACTTATCATGCTGTGCTGGGCCCTGGCCAGCATCTACCAAACACTGCTTGATATTATGCAGCATCCTCAGGAAGAAGAGAGGAAAAACGTACCAACAGACACTATGGCTAAACCAGACACTATCAGTCGCCCCTATAACTAAAAAGAAACAGTGGAAACAGAAGTCAACTCATTTAGTAAGGGATGAAGAAGCTTCTCCTAAGAGGGAGCAGGAGAAGGAATCAGAAGAGGCAGCCTGTTCTGCAGCAGAGCAGTCACAAGAACAAGAGGAAGAAGAGACTGAAATCATAAATGAGACAGAAACCACCCAATCTCTATCCCTAAGTGAGCTGGGAGATATGCAAAATTATTTTAGCTGTCAACAAGGTGAGCTAATTCTCAGCTGGTTACTCTGATGCTGGGATATTGGGGCAGTAGTCAGGAATTAGAGGGTAAGGAAGCCCAGCAGCTGGGATCCCTTGCTAAGGATAAGGCCATTGACAAAGGGATTGGAAAAAGGGCAGGAGTCCTCAGTCTTTGGTGGCAACTTCTGTCAAGTGTGAAGGACAGGTGTCCCTTCAAGGAAGAACTTGCAAATGGTCCACGATTGAGGGAGGTATCCAGTATCTGAGGGAACTGGCTGTGGTGGAGGTGATCTATAATAACCTGGATGATAACCAGTTCCATATTCTAAGGGAATGATATCTGTGTATGATACCAAAGGATGGGAAGGGGTTGGGTGGTTAATGAGGATGTATTGCATAGTGTGGGACCTGAGCATGACAGAAATGGTATGGAAAAAAGGGTGGAAAATGTGCTGGTTTTGGCTGGGATAGAATTAATTTTCTTCATAGTAGCTAGTATGAGGCTATGTTTTGGATTTGTGCTGGAAACTGTTGATAATTCAGAGATGTTTTAATTATTCCCAATCAGTGCTTACACAGTCAAGGCCTTTTCTGCTTGTCACACCAGCCCACCAGCAAGTAGGCACAAGAAGTTAGGAGGAGATGCAGCCAGGACAGCTGACCCCAACTGACTAAAGGGATATTCCATACCATATGATGTCATGCTCAGCAATAAAACTGGGGGATGTTGGCAGGGGGAACTGCTGCTTGGGGACTGGCTGGGCATTCAGTAGGTTGATGGTAAGCAATTATTGGCATCACTTGTCTTTCTTGGGTTTTATTTCTTTCTCTGTTATTTTCCTTTTTATTACTATGATTATCATTATAATAATAATATTTATTATAATTTTATTTAATTTCAATTATTAAACTGTTTTTTGCGGCGAATGAAGAGACGGGACGCAGCTTGATGCAAGCAAATGTCAATTTATTGTACAGAAGCACGAGGTTTTATACACTTTCAGAAGCTGCGCGTTTTAAACAGATTGGTTCTTGAAGCTAAGCATTGCATCCTAGGCAATCCCCGATTGGTGGTTAACTACCAGCAATTAACCGCAAGGTGTTACCTTTCCTTGGCGCCATCAGTCTCCCACTCCCCTGTGTTCTGTAAACATGTCTCATTATGTTCATTGTTGTCTAGACAAGCTCCAGCACATTCCCCTCAGCTAACTGATTGCCACGCATGGTCCTAGTTTCCAGCCCGCTCCTGCATCTCCCCCTTCATGTTGCACAAAAAGAACCTTTGAAACCGAACGAGTAAAAACAAGGTATAAGTAATAGAACAAATAAAAAAGCAACTGAGACATATTATCAGTGTCAAAATAACCCACTGTCTCTGTTCCGTACAATTTTACAATTTCCCCTTTTTGTTTTTGAACAGCTAGTACCAGGCTTGCCATGTTCTGCAGGGCCCTTGCAAACATGACGGCAACCAAGGCAATAGCAAACAAACAATACTGCCAATTGAGTGAATGAATGCTAAAAAGGCTGAAATTTTCTCAGATTTTGTTAACATGTTGCTGCAATGGGGCGCCTAAAATCCACGCAGCACATACCATCAAAATCCTCACAGCCATGTCCTTGAACCAACAACAAAAAGCAGTGGCAATTTTGACTCACATTCTGAACTGCCTACCAAACAAGGTGATTTAACTCTTTAATGCTTTCCCTGCTGTTACTCTGGATAAGAGAAGAACCGCTGCGACACGTTCCCATCATAGCCTCCTACTACATCAGCATCTACAGAAAGACAATTATCGACAAAGTGTAAACAATATCAGCTTCTTTTGGATTAACATTATACATAGGTGGAAGGGCACACCAAACAAGAACTGGTTCAGTCAAAAAGTTCGAACCATCGCATGCCTTCTCTGAACATACCTCTGGGGTCATTCCCTTCATTCCTTCTCTTTTTTATGCAAAGAGAAACACTTTTACCATAACAGAGAAGCCCCTATTTACATCTCTGAGCCCGGACACAAACCGCAGCTGTATGCGCCACCAGGCTCAGGGCAGAAATCATTCATGCAGTTACATAGCTATATATCTCTACAAGTATGCAGACACCTATTAAACACTAGATAACCATGTTTATCTTTCCTAGTCTCCTTCACAATGCCCAGCTGTTCTCTCATCTCTTGTTAGGTCAAATATTCTCCAGCTTCCTCTCCTGTATCTCTCTTCAGACATTCTCTGTCCTCCTCTTTTTTGCTTGTTAATTGCGACAAGGCAAAGGTTGTGTGTAGCTGGGTGACCATGACCCGATTTATGTTACAATCAACTAAACACTGAATACAGGAAAAAAGGTATGGGAGACATAAGGCAAACATCAATAAGGTGGTTAAAGATAATTATAATAAATCCTGTAATACTTTTGAGTCATGGCCCAAAGTTTCCCAGCCGTGAGAAGAGACCAAAGGCATCCCGCCCCTGGCTCTGTTGCAGATCTTTGTTTTAAGGCTTTTGAGTTTTGTATACTTTTGTAAATTAATTCACAGTGGTCACTCAGATTCACGTAACACATCCTATCAAAGCCTTCACACTTGTGTCCCTGTGCTAATAATAAAAATCAATAGCAACTCGGTTCTGTAGCAACATATGATGGACAGAATCAACATCTGTTAATAAGCCAGAAAAAAAATAGTATTTGTAGTATTACTTTGTTTAGCAAGCTAGCAGCCTAATTTACTAAGCAAGTTAAGAGCGTGTACTATTCTTACAGAAGAGATTAGAGAAGCAAAAATGTGTTATGCTGCATTCCAGAACTCAGCCTGAGAATTACAGTCTGCTGTGAGTTCTGCGTTACAATCATTTGACACATGTTGGGGTTGCGATTGTGAAAGTTGCCCGTTTACAATTTTCATTGGCATTATCACAGCTAGTTGTTTTAAAAGCAACCCTTGAGCTTCCTGATGTTCGACTTGTTGCAAAATATTCTGAAGCCAATCAATCAAGTTAGTATTAAAGTTAGTGACTCTCTAGGACCCTGCAAGACTGTGGCAAGACTCCCGCATCCTGACTGCCTTAATAGCCATCTCCTTCATTTGCAAACAGTTGTCCCTGGGATACCTTGCCTGAGTCACAGAATCGGCACAGTTAATTGCTCCAGCCAACTGCTCATAGTTAACAGTGATTCCCCGATTAAGGTTTTCAGTCAAGGCCACTACACATAGCTCACAAAAATCAGATAACCACATCATATACTGTATCAGTTAGTACCATACAAAGCAATGACTTCCAATCACGCAGTGTGAGTGTATAAGGCTCTGCCATCACTTCAAGAAGGGACATAGCAAATGTATTATGAATCCTCCCTTCCCGCACTGCTTTGCTTAACCCTTTAACAGCCTCGTATTGCACAGGCTGCCACTCTGCAGGTTGATTTGTCTGACAAAATACTGAACATGCCCTAGCGACTCCCAAAACCCATCACTGAAGTGTTTCCCACTTGCATTCCTGCCACCAATCCCTCAGACTCCCTTTCACCCTCCCCAAAAATACAATCAATGCATCAGGAGAGACAAGGGGATGGGGGAAAAGGTCTAGCTCCTTTTCCAGATCTATAGGACCTGGATCAAAAGGTTTATCAGTGTCAATGTAATCATTGTCCGAGTTGTCCTGTTCCCGTGCTTGGTCCTGTGTTGTGAGGGTCGCTGCAATCAGTGACAGAAGCTTTGGGGGCAGAGGAGGTGTGGACAGAATCGCCATCGCTGACGGTGTCTTGAGAAGAGTCGCGCTGTCGGTGGAATTTACAGCTTCCTCTGGTTTAGCACCGTTAGTAGAATTAGTCCACACTTGGCAAAGAGTAGTCAGAATTTGCCACCAAGGTGCTAAATGCATTCCCGACACAGAGTTCCCCTCTGCAGCAGCATCATACAATTGTCTGCTGACTGCTTTAATTTCTTTCAAAGTCTCTAAAGTTTCTTGACTGCTCGCCTGTCTCAATGAGTACAGGTTTCTAAAGCTTCTTAAAATTTCTTCAAATATTTAAAATCTCTAAGGTTTCTTGGCTGCTCACCTGTCTCGATGCATACAGGTGTTATCCTCGGGGTTTAGGTTGTCCGCCTGGTCCAGACAGCAAGACGATCGTTCAGCCAAGCCGTCTCCTCCGGAACGCAGCCCTCTTCCACGAGCTGTCTTTTTTCCGTCCTTATTCTTCCAAGGCTTCGGAACACCACCATAGGGGTCACCATTTGAGGAGACTGAGGCACGGACTCCCTGATCTGACTAGAAGACCCTTCATGAGTCCATATACGTCTCTTTCTGGGGACGAAGCCTGATTCCCCGTTACAGATTTCCCACAGCTCACCTCTCAACTCCGGAGGGATTTCAGGCCGGCTCCTGCTTCCTTTCAGCAGATCATTCAAAGTTCTGTGGGATTCGCTGCATGTCGCTCAGATAGGCGATTCGAGAGCCCTTCACGTTAGATCCTTAAACGCATCACGTCGGGGTCACCAATTTGCGGCGAATGAAGAGACGGGACGCAGCTTGTTGCAAGCAAATGTCAATTTATTGAATAGAAGCACGAGGTTTTATACACTTTCAGAAGCTGCGCGTTTTAAACAGATTGGTTCTTGAAGCTAAGCCTTGCATACTAGGCAATCCCCGATTGGTGGTTAACTACCAGCAATTAACCGCAAGGTGTTACCTTTCCTTGGCGTCATCGGTCTCCCACTCCCCTGTGCTCTGTAAACACGTCTCATCATGTTAATTGTTGTCTAGACAAGCTCGAGCACATTCCCCTCAGCTAACTGATTGCCACGCATGGTCCTAGTTTCCAGCCCGCTCCTGCAGTTTTTATCTCAACCCACAAGTTTTCCCACTTTTACCCTTCCAATTCTCTTCCCCCATCCTGCTAGGGGGGAGTGAGCAAGCGAGCGGCTGCGTGGTGGTTACTTGCCAGCTGGATTTAAACCATGACACCAGTGTTCCATATGAGAGTTCACAGTTTTCTTTCAACACATAATGCAACGTATACAGGAGTTAACAATATAAACAAATGGAAGATGAAATTTGATAACAGGGAGCGCTGGGAGAACCCTTTAATTCGTTGGGCATCTGTGTGATTAGTTACTGAATTTGGAAGTACTTTTCTTCTATATTTGGCTCTTCCTAGTCATGTAAATTTTAAGTTTGAAATGTCCTTTCTACTTGTAAATATACTTGTGTTTTATCAGAGCTTACAATAAGTGGTTGAGTTTGTTAGTCATATGATTAATGATCTGTTATGTTTAAAAGCAGACTTTATAATCATAGAATCATTTAGGCTGGAAAAGAACTTTAATATCAAGTCCAATCATTAACCTAGCACTTCCAAGTCCATCATTAAACCAATGTCCCTAATGAATGATGAATGATGTACCACTTATCTATAGGATAATGTACTTATGTTTATCTAAAAATTGGGAAATGTCCAAGGACCCTTATTGCTAACATAACGGATGCACTAATTGCTAAGTCCTTGGATTTGTCATCTTTAAAAAGGCGATCTGGTCCTAAGTTCCTGTTCTTTATGCAACGTGTGGCAAAGACAAGGACTTAAATCATGGTCACTAGTTTAGTGGGATATGTAAATTAGTTTCCGGAATTGTGATGAATATGTAAACGATTTCCTGGAAAGTTAATGAATATGTATGAGTTGCTTGTATAAAGGGGGGACTGAAAAATCCCCTCAGTGTGCATGACTGGTGGAGCGATCCCCCATGCACCCAGTGCTGCCGAATAAAGATAACCTCTGCTCACTTGAATATTGGTGACTGATTCTTTAAATCACTAAGCACCACATCTACAGCATTTTTTAAATACCTCTAAGGATGGTGATTCTACCACTCCCCTGGGCAGCCTGTTCCAATAACCCTTTCAGTGAAGAATTTTTTCCTAATATCCAATATAAACCTCCTCTGGTGTAATTTGAGGCCATTTCCTCTTGTCCTATCACTTGTTACTTGGGAGAAGAGACTGACACCCACCTTGTTACAACCTCCTTTCAGGTAGTTGTAGAGGGTGATAAGGTCTCCCCTGAGACTTCTTTTCTCCAAGCTAAACAACCTCAGCTACTCCTCATAAGACTTGTTTTCTAGACCCTTCACCAGCTTCATTGCCCTTCTTTGGACATGTCCCAGCACCTCAATGTCTTTCTCGTAGCGAGGGGCCCAAAACAACACAGTACTCAAGGTTCTGAATACAGAAGGATGATCACTTCCCTCATCCTGCTGGCCCCACTGTTTTCGATACAAGCCAGGATGCTATTTGCCTTCTTGGCCATCTGAGCACACTGCTGGCTCATATTCACTCATATACTGTGGGAAACAGTGTCAAAGGCTTTACTAAAGTCTAAGTAGACAACATCCACCACCCTTCCCTCATCCACCAAGTGGGTCATCTTGTCATAGAAAGACATCAGGTTAATCAAGAAGGACCTGCCTTTCATAAACCTGGCTGGATCTGATCACCTGGTTGTCCTGTACATGCCATGTGATGGCACTCAGGATGATCTGTTCTATAACCTTCCTTGGCACCAAGATCAGACTGAAAGAGCTGTAGTTCCCTGGATACTTTTTCCAGCCCTTCTTGTTGATGGGTGTCACATTTACTAACTTCCAGTCAGCTGGGACCTCCCTGGTTAGCCAGGACTGCTGATAAATGATTGAAATTGGCTTGGTGAGCACTTCCACCAATTCCTTCAGTACCCTTGAGTGGATCCCATCTGACCCTATAGACTTGTGTATGTCTAAGTGGTGTAGCAAATCTCTAACCATTTCCCCTTAGATTATGTGGCTTCATTCTGCAACCCATCTCTGTCTTCCAGCTCAGGGGGGCTGGGTACCCCAAGAATAACTGGTCTTGCTACTAAAGATTGAGGTGAAAAAGGCATTAAATACCTCAGCCTTTTCCTCATCCTTTGTCACTAAGTTTCTCCCCACATCCAACAGAAGATGGAGATTCTCCTTAGCCCTCCTGTTGCTAATGTATTTATAGAAACATTTTTATTGTCTTTTATGGCAGTAGCCAGATCAAGATCTAGTTGGGCTTTGGCCCTTCTAATTTTCTCCCTGCATAACCTCATGACATCCTTGTAGTCCTCTTGAGTTGCCTTCTCCTTCTTCCAAAGGTCAACCTTTTTTTTTCCTGAGTTCCATTCAAAGCTCTCTGTTCAGCCAGGCTGGTGGTCTTCCCTGCACTGCTTTTCTTTTGGCACATAGGGACAGCCTTTTCCTGAGCCTTTGAGCTCTCGAAGAATATCCAGTCTTCCTGGACTCCTTTGCCCTTCAGGACTGCCTCCCAAGGGACTCTGCCAACTAGGCTCCTAAACAGGCCTCTGGAAGTCAAAGGTAGCAGTTTTTCTCACACCCCCCCACCCCCCCTTATTTCTCCAAGAATGGAAAACTATTATTTCATGATCACTGTGCCCAAGATGGCCTCCAACCATCACATCACCCACCAGTCCTTCTCTGTTGGCAAACAGCAGGTCCAGCCTTCCCTAGTTGGCTCACTGACCATGTCAGGAAGTTGTCTTCCATACATTCCAGGAACCTCCTAGACTGTTTCCTCTCCACTGTATTGTATTTCCAGTGGACATCCAGTAGGTTGAACTCCCTCATGAGAACAAGGACTAGCGATTGCAAGACTTCTCCCATCTTCTTGTAGAATGTTTCATCTGCCTCTTCATCATGGTTGAGTGGTCTATAACAGACTCCCACCATGATATCTTCCTTATTGGCCTTCCCCCTGATTCTTACCCATAAACACTCAACACTTTCATCACCATTGTCAAGCTCTAGACAGTCAAAACACTCCCTAAAATGCAAGGCTACCCCCACTGCTTCTTAGTCTATCCCTTCTGAAGAGTTTATAGCCATCCATTGTAGTACTCCAGTTGTGTTAGTCATACCACCATGCTTCCATGATTGCAACTATATCATGGTTTTCCAGCTGCACGATAGCTTCTGACTCCTCCTGTTTGTTGCCCATGCCAAGCGCACCAGTGTAGATTTACTTCAGTCAGGCCATTGATCCTGCCACCTTTTTTGGGGGAAAAGCTCCAATTCTTATGTGACTATTCTCAGATCCTTCCATGGTTTCTAACATCTCAACAACCCTTGTGTCTTCACTGCTGTATGGATCTCCTTTTCATACCCCCACTGAGATGGCTAAGCTGCCATCCCTTCAAATCTAGTTTAAAGATCTTTCAATGAGCCCTGCTAATTCTTGCACAAAGATCCTTTTCCCCCCTTTGAGACAGGTGTACCCCCTGTGTCACCAGCAGGCCTGGTGTTACTTAGAGCAACCCATGATCAAAAACCCCAAAATTCTGCTAGCAACACCAGTCATGGAACCAGGTATTGATGCAGTGGGTCCTCCTGTTTCTTCCCTCATCATTCCCTGCAACTGGAAGCACAGAGGGGAAAAAACACTTCTGCTCCTGATGCTTTAACCAATCATCCCAAAGCCCTGAAGTCTCTTTTGACTACCCTTGCATTGCAGGGCAATCAAAGTAGTAGGCTACAACAAGGCTTTTACCATCAATCAGCTTCTACTGTCTATACTGCTTCTCCTTCCTCCAGAAGTCAGACCACACAACTCCTCCACTATCAAACCCCCTCTCCCACAATCCTCAGGGCTATTTAACTACTTAGTCAGAACAAGCTACAGCTGCACATCATCCATGTCAATCAACCCACTGCCTCTGAGGCAAGGCCACAACTGCATTTTATCAATGCTAATCAACTCACTGCCTTCATTCCTCTACACCCTTGGATTTCTTATTGCAATTTCATTGCTGCCTACGTGAAAAATCAATAATGTATAATAATCTAAGGGTTGTACCAGGGCAGGAAGTTTTCTTGTCACATCTTTAATCTGGGCCCATGAAGCAGGAGACTTCCCTAAGTGGGTCAGGTCTGTATATTGGGCCTTCTGTTCCCCTCAGAAGAGAGTCTCCTATGACAATAACTTTTCTTTTTTTCTTAACAGAAGTGGTTTTGATGCAGGGCATAGGCCAACTTAACCTCAGTGATACCTCCAACCTAGATGGACCATCATCCTCATCATTGTTTGGTTCCACTTGCAAAGCCTCATACCTATTATACAAGGGCACCTGGGAAGGTGGGGTAGTCACAGAGGAGATGTGTCTGCTGGGCCAGGCAGGAACTTGTCACCATTCCCCCCTATCCCTGAAGTCACTGTGTTCTGCCAGGTGGAGAAAGAATAGGGAATCCTCTGTATCATGTGTCCTGTCTGCCTGACAGGTCTGTACCAGGGAAGGTAGGGTGCAGTTCCAGTAGTCTATCTCCCTGTCAGACTCCCTGATACTCCTTAACCTACTCGCCTCCTCCTGGAGCTGTCACTAAATTGAGGAGTTCCTCTACCTGGGTGCACCTCCCACAGGTGTGCTCACTACTGCCATCCAATACTGACATAAGAGTAGGGCACACACAGCACCCTGACACCTGGGTGGCAGCATGTTCCCATCAGAGCTTTGTCTGGGAAGCTGCATCAGCCATATCTGGTGCAGTGTTTAGAGAGGACATGGCCTCTGCTGGGTAGACACCCTGATTGAGCTGACAAAGTTACAGCACCCTTTCTGTGCAGACTGCTGTGCCATTCCCTTTCTGATGTGCCGTGCTCTATTTGCCCACTCTGTTCCTGGCACTCCTGGCTGCTAGCACTCCCTAGGGGTTTCACAAGCTCAATATGAGTGAACAGTGTGCTGCTGTGGCAAAGCAAGCCAACAGGATGCTGGGTTGCATCAAGAGCATCACCAGCAGAGATAAAGAAGTCATTATCCCACTCAGCATTCGTCAGGCCACACCTGGAATACTGTGTTCAGTTTTGGTCCCCACTATACAGAAAATATGTAGACAGGCTGGAGAGGGTCCAGAGAAGGGCTGCAAAGATGATCAAAGGACTGGGAAGCCTGCCACATGAGGGAAGGCTGAGAGAAGTGGGTTTGTTCAGCCTTGAGAAAAGAAGGCTTAGGGGAGACCTTATCACCATCTTTCAGTATTTAAAGTGTGGATACAACAAAGATGGATACTCCCTTTTTACAAGGAATCACATGGAAAAGATGAGGGGTAATGGGTACAAGTTACTCTTGGGGAGATTCTGATTGGACACAAGAAGAAAATTTTTCACAATGAGAACAATCACCCATTGGAATAATCTCCCCAGGGAAGTGGTGGATTCCCCAATGCTGGACACTTTTAAGATTTGTCTGGACAGGGTGCTAGGCCATCTTTTCTAGACCATGCTCTTTTTTTTTTTTTTAGATCCCTGAGGTCACTTCCAACCTGGTATTCTATGATTCTTTTATAGGTGGGGGGGGCTTTGCTACTGTTGCTCCTGACCCTCTCCAGGTCTCGTCAGCTGCTCTCATGCAAGCTGTGGCCTCATGGTGGGTGTCTCCACTCCCTTGAGGTTTCCCTGGCACAGGAAACCCCCCTGCATGCCATGCTAGAGTGCTCCATCGCAGATTGTGCCAGCACTGGTGCTGCTCTCCTCAGCAACTGAGCTCACAAAATCATCTGGAAAAGTTTGAAAAAAAGTGTTAACAACCAGAAAATTTCAACTGTCATATTTGTGGTGATGTTATTGTATGGCAGCATCAGGGAAAGAAGTTTATTAGTTACCAGAAGCAGTAAATCTGTCTCAGTTCTCAGTTGCATGTTTTAAATTTGGTTAAACATAAAACTTAGCTTCTGGAATTTTTTACAAAGTTTTATAAATAACCAGAAGATCTGAAATGAGGAGCCATAATTATTTTTAAAAAATATTACACTGTTTGTTTCAATGTTGCTATAATTATTAGTAAAAAAATCTTAAATGTGCCAAAATCCAGAAAAGTACTAATCTTAGCTAACTATGCTATAATTTTGGAGATGTAAATGTAACTTAGATGAAGCTAATTTTTTCTTTATCCTAAATAAATATACTACTTACATTTTACAGTGTGGTTATGTTGTGGTTTAACCCTGACTGGCAACCAAGCACCATGCAGTTGCTCGCCCACTTCCCCCCACAGTGAGATGGGGGAGAGAACTGGAATAGTAAAAGTGAGAAAACTCAAGGGTTGAGAAAAAGACAGCTTAATAGGGAAAGCAAAAGCTGCGCACGCAAGCAAAGCAAAGCAAGGAATTAATTCATGACTTCCCATGGGCAGGCAAGTGTTCAGCCATCCCCAGGAAAGCAGGGCTCCATCACACATAACGGTTACTCAGGAAGACAAACACCATAATGCCAGATGTCTCCCCCCCCCCTCCTTCCTTCTTCCCCCACTTTATATACTCAGCATGACATCATATGGTATGGAATATCCCCTTGGCTAGCTTGGGTCACCTGTCCTGGCTGTGTCCCCTCCCAATTTCCTGAGCCCCCCCAGTATCTAGCCACTGAAGTATAGCCTATTTATACCTCCATACAGATTATAATACTGTAGCAGGTGCCAGTAACACTTGCTTTAGTTCAGGTTGAATTTAACTTTTCTTCTAATCCCCTTTTGCTTTTCAGGTTACTTTAACCTCCCCAGAGAAATTATTTTCTGGGTGGGATTTTGCATGATCTCAGTCAAAATAATGGCTTTTAACCTTTCTAACAGTTATAACCATTTTTGCTAAATAAACCATCTAGAAAAATGAGCCATGTTTTTAAGGATTTACCTGTATGTTAAATTGCTCTGGAGTGAGTTTATTGTGCAAATTTAAAATGGAATGGCTGTTTTGAATCAATCCATCCTGCATGCAATTTTTTTGGGGGTAGGGAAAGGGATAATTCCTGTGTAAGCAAGCTCCAGATAGGCCAAAACTGAGTGCTGTGTTGAGAATTGACATGGTTGGGTCAAGGATTTTGTAAACTAGTTTGTATCTATTTGTTTTTGAGAAATTGTTGCAAGAACTATTAGTGGACATTCTGGTAATTTCAAATTACTGTTCAACACCCTAAGAAGAATTTCTTCCCTTCAGTTTTAATTTCTGCATAGAACAGTTCTTAGAAGTTTTCCCATTTACTTTTTAATAATGCAATGGGATTAGTGGATTAGAGCCCTTTAGGGGCCAGGGATTAGAGCCCTTTTTCTGCAGGAGCAGGCTGGAAATTAGGACCATGCGTGGCAATCAGTTAGCTGAGGGGAATGTGCTTGAGTTCGTATGGGAGGACAAGGAGTGTGAATAGACACAACAATTATCATGAGTCATGCTGAGAGAGGATAGGGGAGTGGGGGACGGATGGCACCAACACCTTGCTGTTAATTGATGGTGGTTAACCACCAATCAGGGATTGCTTAGTATGCAATGCTTAGCTTAAAGAACCAATCTGTTTAAAATGCGCAGCTTCTGAAAGTACATATAAACTTGTGCTTCTGTACAATAAATCGACATTTGTTTGCATCAAACAGCGTCCCCCGTCTCTCATTGTGGCACTTTTCCTCTGAACTCTTATTTACCTGTAGGTCTTTAGTATATTTCTGTCATTTTACAGTCTTGTTTGCTTTTTTTTGCTACATTTGTTGTCATCTCTTCTTGGATATAGTTTTTTTTTCAGTGAAATTTTTTGTGTTTTAACCCCAGCCAGTAAGTACCACACAGCCACATGCTCACTCCCCCACCCCAGAGGGATGTTTTATGTATGTTGGTACTTTGCAAATGCTAATCCAATGATAGAAAGAGATGCTTACCATCTAGCTAAATAAAGATTGAAATTCTGCTTAATAAAAAAAGCTTATGTTTCAAATGTTTCCCTGAGGGCATCCAACTGGTTTGATGTCTGCATACTGTTAACCAGCACTGGCTATTCTCTCTACTTCCCATCCCATTTTATCCACACCTGAGCTGTAATTCCAAATAGATGTTACTTACTCAATAACAAATAAGGATATATAGATGCTTTTTCTTTTAAGAGGTCTTCACAATTCTGTTCAGGGAATGGATATCATATTAGCTTCAGCAGGTTGGTTTTTGGTGGTTTTACAAGACTGATCCTTTCTTGAATAACAGATCTATTCTGGTCAGTCAGTATGTTTGACAAGGAATTCATAATAAATGGGAAAAGCACTTTTAGCCCTATCCAGCATTTCTTATGTTCTAGGAAGAACAGGGTTTCCTATTGCTGTGTGCACAGCAGCACCATCAAGGTGCAGATGAACACATAGACTGAGCTGGGTTAGTAGGAATTACTGTTCTTCCTCCAAAAATAGCTCACTCAACCTCTAGTTCTACAAGTAGATTTATGATTTTTTACATCTGGAAGCACTAAAAAAAATGGCCTACAGTCTCCAAGTGTCAAGACTGAGGATAATAGGAGGTGGTGAGTGATATCTTACAAAGCTGAGCAAGGTCCCTACTGTAGCTTGTTCCAATCTTTTATGCTGCCTTCTGAACGGTATATAAAATAGTGATGGGTAAGTTGCAGTGATCCTTTTTTATGCCTTCTGGCATAGAAGGCTATGACTTTAACATCACATCTTCAGCATCACTATCCAAAGACCAAATCCTGCTATGTTGCCAACCTGCCTACATGATGGAATTAGAATGGAAACCTAGATGAAGTGATTATGATACTCCTGCATCCCTAGAAGCTAGAACTTATTCTTCTAGCTGACAAACCAGTGAAACAGAGCCTAGGAGGCTTTACTACAAGGGGATAGAAGTG